>NC_139656.1:6729609-6777109 GCF_951799395.1 Argentina silus | reverse complement strand
CACACACACATACGCAGACTTAAGACCCGTTTGCCTGTAGACGGTTACTGTACACCACGACAAATGACAAGAAAAGACCACATTTGATAAAGGAGACATCTTTTCTTCTCCCCTCACCCAGTGGCCACCTCCCACATCTTGATGGTCTTGTCTCTGGAGGCGGAGACTATGTGGTCCCCGTTGGGCATGATGGCTACTGATGACACGTTATGGTCGTGACCTGCAGGAGACACACACCAGCGATTAGAACCAGACAGAAGAATGCAACGGCTCCCGCCTTACGAGACACGGGAGCGAACACCCTCGTATCTGCCCTAACTCCTCCGTCTTGATCGGGCTGCTTTTGAAACCTCACGTTCATGCCGTCTATGTTTATCTTTAATGACATGGTTTGTCATCTACACATTTTGTGCTCCCAGAGTCGCATGTCCTGAAATCACACAAAAAGTTCCCTGTAGGGAAAATGTACCCATGTAAAGTACAGTTCCGTTACAGTATAGGGCAACACGGGGTATTATTCAAACTGCAGCTTGCTCGATGTGAAAGAGCAGCCCGTGTCCCTCACCGTGCATGGTCCTGATGCACTCAAAGCCCTGGAAGTCCCACAGCTTGATGGTCATGTCAGCAGAGCAGGAGGCCAGCAGCTTGCCCGTCTGGTCAAAGGAGATGTCCTGCACAGAGTCTGTGTGGCCTTTCAGAGTCCGCTCAAAGTCCCCTGCCTCATAGTCCCACACCTGCATATAACACATGTACACACACACACACAGACATGAGTCAGCTACTCACTTTTGAGTGGAAGACCACTTGTGGACATGACAGGGGTGTAAAACGTGCTGCTTATATGAATACAAGGGAGTGACTAATGAGTGTGGAACAAACAGAAAGAGTGAGAGAGAGAGAGAGGGAAAGGAATACAGCTAGAGTAAGAGAGATTTGCATGTTTCCCAGGGTGCAGCTCTCCACGCTCAAGAGCTGTGCCAGCGTTGCTCCTGACAACCAGTGCATCACCCCATCTCCACGCAGACGGGCAGTGACACAGCAGAAAAGAACAAGGGAGGGAGGGAGACGAGGAGGAGGAGGAGGAGAAAGGGAAAAGGAAGAGGAGGAAAACTAACAGACAGAGAAAGGGGTTTGATTTTAGATCTAAAGTACAGGCCGAGCTAGATCTGATATAATACTTCAGAAACACAAGTTGGCTAAAGGAGAAGAGGTGTTTTCCTTGTAACATCCTCTCAACAAAGATGGCTCACCGACCCACAAACACTTTCACAGCATCTATTCTACAGCTTTGAAAACAAGAGATTAACAAACGCATGCAAACACACTAATACACTCAAATACCTATTACACACACACACCTTGATGGTGGCATCCTCAGAGGCAGTGACCATGACAGAGAAGACGGGGTGGAAGATGACACGAGTGACAGGCGAGCGGTGGCCGCTCAGGGCATATCTCTCAGGGGGGCGGGGGATCCACTCCTTAGGGTCTCTCTTCTGAGCCACCGGACCCCCCAGGGTCATCTCCTCCTTCGCCTCATTCAGCTTGGACTCCAGCTCCATCACCTGAGAGGAGAGGGAGGAAAAGGAGGGAGAGTAGGAGAGAAAGGGAGGGCCCCACAACAGTCAGCCATTTGCAAATAAACACATGCACTAATGCACATTAAGGCACTGCCAAATAAACACGTACCTTCTTCTGTAATCTGATGACCGAGGTCCATTTCTTTTCCAATAACCCAGCATACTTTTTATCTAACTCTTCATTCTAGGAAAAAGAGAGGGAGGGAGGGGAGAGAGAAAGAGAGAGTTAGCAAATACCTTCTCAGAAGGTTTCATGAGAATCATAATCAAATTGTGGTGTGTGTGTGTGTGTGTGTGTGTGTGTGGTCTTACCATGTCTATCTCAGCCTCTTTCTTGAAGGTGGAGTAGGCCTCCTCATATCCATTGGAACGGAGGTAGTCTCCTATAGCTCGGTTTCTGACAGAGAGAGAACACACACACAGCGGCTATGGAGAGCACACGTACGGTTCTCAACATCTCAATAGATGTGAATGTACACACTGTGCAGGGTTCATCGCCCGTCCACCGATCAGCGCAAAGAGGAAATGTACTAAAAGACGTCTGAGGGTCTGATGAGGGACGTTTGAGGGTCTGATGAGGGTTTGACCTGTGCGTGAGTCGCCCATGAAGTGTTTCTTGTCGACCATATAACGAGCCAGGCTTCTGCCGACACATTGTGTAAGCTGGCCCTCGACAACGTACGGCAGAGAAATCATCAAGTTCCACCTTTATAAGACAATTATTAGTTCCACCTTAAGAGAGAAAGGACCACACCCTGCCTGGCAGATGGTGTGCCGCAGCGAAAGTTAGCAGTCCTGCTCAAAATGTCAGAGGGAGAGAAGGAGCGTGTCCAGTGAAATGACGATCCCCTTGGAAAACGCTGCTGGGACTGGATCGCACGGAAAGTGTGTGTGTCTGGTTGTCATGGTAACTAACCCAAACCGCTGAACAGATGAACGTACGACAGCGACGCAGGCACAGACACAGAAACAAACACACATACATAAATGAGTGGGTTTGGTTCCTTTCTCAGATGGAGTGGTCAATATTTCATGAGCAGCAGCTCTAAATTTAGGCTTTGACATCAGCAACCCGAGACTGGAAGTTGGATAATTGTAACCTACGTGGAAGTGTGTGTGTGTGAGAGAGAGAGAGAGAGAGAGAGAGAGAGAGATGGAGGGAGAGTGAGAGAGAGAGAGAGAGTGTGCATGTGAGTTAGTGCCTGTGTTTTCAGATTACTGCTCTGTGGATCAACAGTGTGCCAGCCCAGTGACTTTGTGCATTAGGTCAGCGTTGGCACAGGCTGCAGAGACCAGAGTGATTCCACAGAGATCATTTCCTGTCTACAGAGCTGCTGAGCACTACAGCATGGCACCAGCATGTCACCAGCTGCATGGCGAGCCACAGCAAAGACAGGATCACTACGAGCCTGACAGCTGATGCCTGCCTGACCAATCAATCAATTGATCAATCAATCAATAAATCAATTGGGTGCTACAAATTGGTAATGGTTGAGTTGAGTTCCCCACATAAAATGTAAAGCGCTTTGGGCATCTGAGAAAGTACTATATAAATCCAATAAATTAATCAATTGATTTACTGATTGATGACTGCTCCTCACAAGGCAGCAGTGATACTGGTACTGAGCTTGAGATCGCCACAGAATCTAGAATCTTCTACGGTCTGGTTTCATAAGAGGCAGTATATGCCTGGTTAGCCAGACACAATCTACAGAGCAGCTCACATAACTGACATCTCTTCTTCCCTCCCTCTGTCTGTCTGTCTGTCTGTCTGTCTGTCTGTCCTTCCTTCCTTCCTTCCCTCCCCCTCTCTCCTCCTTCCACCCATCCCCCTCTCCAGTCATGAGGGTTATGAAATATTCACACTAAGTAGCCCATGAAGGACCCTGAGGCGCACACACACACACCCGTCCACATTTTTCTCTACGGGTCTAACACACATGTGCAGGCATGCGCACACGCACAGGCGCGCACACACACTCTCTCTTCCTTTGTGAACACAGCTACATTACAATACTCTCTGGAGGAAACAAGCATGTTTTCACTGCTTGTGTGTGTGTGTGTGTGTGTGTGTGTGTGTGTGTGTGTGTGTGTGTACTCACAGTTCGTCTCGTTGTCTCTGCGACAGCACCATGACGGCTGCAGTGGCTGCTCTCTCCCTCAGGGGGGAGGCTGGGTGAGACGGGGCGGGGGGGGGGTGAGGATGTAGGGGTACTGGGGGGGGTTCTCTGGTTCCTCAATCAGTCCTCAGAGACTCAGGGGTGACGAGGCTGTGCCACGCGGAGGCGGTGGAGACAACGGGCGATTACTCAAGAGTCTGGAGACACCTCTTCAGTCTTCGGAAAAAACCAGACGACCCCCGAGAAACTCAGCAGTCAGATCTACCCATTATCTGCTGGAGAGAGATGAGAGGGAGAGAGAAAGAAATTCAATTAGTTTCCTGTCCTTGAAAAAAAAAAGAGAAAAGAAAGGATGACAGATCATAAATTAACACACTGCAATGATTGAAATGCTTAGCCTACTGCTTTTGTCTCTGATTGTAGGATTGTGTATGAGTGTTTAGAGCAATACAGTATGTAGCTAGGCACGGAAATCTCACACAGCCGCCCTCAATGATAATGGAACAAACCACTTCCTGAGTCTCAAGACCACCGGCACCTGGAACGACAGTGGCTCTAAGCTGCTTAGTGGCTAAGACCACCAAGCGTGTGTGTGTGTGTTTGTGTGTGAGTGCGCACGTGTGTGTCCTTATGTCTGTCGTGTGTGAGACTTTGCACACTTGTGTGTGTGTGTGTGTGTGTGTCTGAGAGAGATAGAGACCACTAGTCCTCCAGACAGCTGACAGTGCAGTTAGTGTGAGGAGGGGGCTTGACGGCGGCTAACAGGATTAAACTCAGACACAAGAGGGGACCTTCAGAAGAAAAAACAGGAAAAAAGCTCTTATTGACCGTCTGTCTGACTGTCTGTAAACCGGTTATCCTCAGAAATTGCAGATATTCGCCACAAAATGCCAGAGTGGACTCCTGCAGAAGCGTCCTTATGTCTGCCAGTCGACGGGGTCTGCATAAATCTATTTCTGCGGGAGCTGAGGAACAAACCGAGGCTGAGCCACGTCTTAATAGTCTTAGTGAGGGCAAGGAGGGTGGATGGCTCTTAGTGGAGATGACTGTCTCTCCGACACAGCTCAGAAATAGCCCGCTAACTGCATCAGCCTGCCCTCTGAACCATGATGTCATCACCAGGGCTGCGCCAGCTCTTGACACCTGCATGAGACGCTGCACTTTGGCAGGATCATCTGTGTAGATGAGAGTGAATGTGCGCGGCCTATGTTTTGGGAGAAACTAGGCTTGTATCTAGAGGGACAACACCACACAAAGCAAACAAACTGAGGACAGTGTGAAAAACACACTACCATAGTAGTATACTAAAACAAAACTTAAGACACAAAGGCCTAATGCCTCTCAACAAGGACAGGATTCAGCCCCTTTAGCGAGGGACTAGATAAAGTATGGGCAATCTGAGGCAGTCACAGGGGAACATGATTAGGGAGGGGCCGTCTCCTGGAAGCTCTCCTCGCGTCAAGAGCGTAAGGTGTTTGAATCCGGAGAGGGTTTCTGAGTGTTGGTTAAGCCCTCCTCCCGTCGCAGAAAAAAACCCTTTAAACTGCAGAGACAGCAGTGCCATGCACTTTCCCAAACCAATCACTCTATACAAGCTCAAATGAATGAGAATTTTAGGATATACAGCAAAAAAAAATAAAGAAAAAAAAGAGCGCATCAGTATATATGATGATCTGGTGAGTTTCTCAACAAGTGTGTTTGTGTGTGTACTGCATGTCTGATTTTTTTTATCTGAAAAGACCAGCACAAAAAAAAAAAGAAGGGAATTTTACAATCTTCTAGCATTGTGACTGCCTATGGCCCCTGGTGCGAGCATTGATTACTTATCTTATGATGACTGATGGATAGATAAATCCATCCAACTGCTTTGGATAAAGGCATCTGCTAAAGGCCATAAATGTAAATAAATGTAGATGTTGAGTGAACGAGAAAGAAACCTCCACAAGTGTGTGTGAGTGTAAAATCAGACATGTAGGAGGAGCCAGCAGCTGGCCAGGACAGGCATTTAGAGAGAGGGAGAGTGAGGAGGGTGAACTCTACATAAACCACAACTCCTGCATGCAAACACCACGCTCCTGCTCCTGGCTGGGAGAAATGCAAAATAAAACACTGGGGAAATGCTGTTATCACACACTGGTGACGCTGGGGGTAAAAAAGACTGACACAGGTAATGTAGACATCTGACTATTCTAGACATCAAACATCACAAGCCAGAGGAATCATTGGGTACTAGAAGAAAACTCATTCTATCTTGACTGCCAGATATGAGCTGGGGTGCAGAGTCTGATAGTTTACCTTTATCCATGAATATGTCATCTGAACAATACCTTGATAAATAAATAAAGAGTCCACAAAGCTCTATAGAAGAGGTCTGAGGTAAAAGCACAAAGATAAAATCCAGCTGACTGCAGCCCTGGAGGACAGGAGTCTTGCACACGGCACAGTACCCTTTACCAGACATTCGATGAGCTGTCCATCATATGATCAAAATCAAGAGAGAGAAGAAGATGCAAGCAGTAGAAAACACAAGGCCATAAGCAAACCAATGGCAGCATAGCTATAATGACCTGTGTGTGGATGCTTGCATGTCTAAATGGGCGCTTGCCAGCCTGTGTGTGTGTGTGTGTGTGTGGTGTGTGTGTGTGTGTCCGGATTACTGAGAGCGTAGGGGGGCTTTGGGATAAAGGCAAGGCATTGATTACCTGCCAGAGGAAATTACATAGCTGTCGCTAAGAGACAGCAGCCTTTTATACATTAGCATCAACTAACAATCACAACACAGAGGTGCTGACAGCTAACGCATCACGCAGACACCGTGCTCCCACATCACTAACGCTGTTCAAATGTTTAACACTTTCAATGCATTGTGTACCATGTCACAGATACACTAAACCTACATCTACACCATATGGATCGGCTGCATCGGTGAAACACTCAGAGGCACTGCATGCCACCAAAGACCAAACGTGGAGGTAGAAATGTGGCCTACACTGCAGGGGGGTTGTTCCTCCATTATATCTCTGCAAGGAATGTTGAGTGTAAAGACTGGATTAGTAGTGCTAGTGGCACGATATAAAAGGCAATACTTCAACCAGACATAAGCACCTCTGACAATATCAGTAGGCTACTACTACTACCATGGTTCGGCTAAGCAAACCTGCTTTGGCCGGCGCCATTAAATGAGAATGACAGTCAGAAACAGGCCGCTAGTAAGCTGTGATTTGTCGTTGACGGATCAACTGGTGCAAATAATACAGCAACCCAGAAATACATTGCACTACACAGAATTGTGGAACCGCTTCGTTATTGCACAGATGAAGCAGTAGCATTCAGAGCTATCCTAAGTAGCAGCCGCCTGGCCTGACAACAAACGGTGAACTGCCGGCTGTTATGACCTGCAGGCGCTTCCCATCACAGCAAAGTCAATCGTTCTTGTTTGTGTCGCTGCTGATCGCTCCTCCCTCCCTCTCTCTGTCTGTCTCACATCTCACGGCTTGACAGCTTTACAGTTAGCCTCAATGCTAACATCGATTAAAATGCAAAACAATCATAAACCAATTCATTGCTCATGCGTTCAATTAAATCACAAGATCATAGCGCAACTATAAATGGGCATGAGCCAGCCGTTTCACACTTACGATGATTTCCACTCCCAGTTGCGGTGTCACAGCAAAGTTGAAGATTGTGTGTGAAATACACTCAAAGTCTACATCATCCACAACGGTTATGTGAATAGAATTTGCGATAGCAATGTAGCAAGCTGACTACAACTACTGGGGTGACCACGTTATCTGTGTTCTTCCGATGAATGATAGCTAGCTTAGCTAACTAGTTAGGCCCGATGCGAAAGCTCCACCCTGTTAGCTGTGATAGCAAGCACGCTATATCACATGAAGTCAATGCGTTTAAACCACCCGATGTGAAATTAGCTGCTTATCTTAACAACTCCATCGATATATTATAACTAAAGTTGCATGGCACATTCATGTTCAATTAGAGAGAGAAATAAGCTCGACGTTCGATAACGACAAGGTTGCAGCACTGCTACAACACGCCCTATACTAGCTAGCTAGCTAATTGCTAGCTTGTGTGTGTTATTCCAACCAAGCCGAGGACCAAGGTTGGGAGTCCAACTTGAAGCGGCGTTGCGTTGACTGTCATCTTGTCACAACAAATAATGACGCTGCCAAAATGATTACCAATACATACGCAATCCAACCAGTAAAAATACTCTAGAGAACATCGGGGTATTATTAAGCAGTTACAGGCTATGTTTGTAACTATTAACTACGACCTTTTCACACACAAAGTCACACAAACACCCATAAAAAAGGGTATGACTAACCCCTGGAAATAAAACGTTAGATGTCGAATCGATCGTCCCTTTTTCTAAATATGACGTTATATCAGAAGTAGAACAATTGTAACTTTCAACATTTCAATAACTCGATATGTAGCCCCAAATATATTTGCAAAGTAATTCACGAACGGGCAAAGTAAACCCTCGTTTATAAGTCTTTTGAAACATTAACTGCAACCTTCCATTATTCCAGCAGTTAAACTGACCCACCCCTAAAGTTGAAATGTTGGCTAGCTAGCTCGCTAACAAGTCAGCACGTGAACGTTACAGCTTGAGTCGTTTATCATCACCGCGTTTAGCTACACAATGACAATATTTTCAGTAGTATACGGTATAATGCCATAATTGATTTTAGCTATAATAATTCCAAATCTATGTGCTCTAACGGCCACTCCGCCATTTTGAGACAGACGGGAGGCGCAAAAACTGCAGCCACATCGTCATCATTACCGCTTCGTTTTATGGCAAAACAAATCCTAAAATCATATAAAATCAAAACAGCTCACCCGTCTGTGTATTGTCTGTCTAATACTCCTTGTTAACAATAACAATAGGCGATGAATGAGGCTGTTTTGCTGTTTATGTGGGAGTTTTCCAATCACCCGGCAGGGTCAATCTTGTTTTCTCCTCCTTGATTTCAGTACCGCATTCGCCCTCGGACAGCGGGGACGAGCACGGACTGGCGTTGGTTCGCAGGCTGTGACAGAGCGGCGCGCACGCCCTGTTCAAACCGAACTGGTGCTGAAGGACAGCTCCTTCCCAAAAAGATGATCACCTTTTTTTTTTTGGAAAATGAATGGCTAATTTTCAGCTCAGACCACGTCAAGAAAAGAGAGGTGTTCAAGTAAGAATAGTTCAAAAAAAAGAAAATAGTGCAAACGAGCGACGGGAAAGAGTGAGTAGAGATCAAGTTTGCCTGATTTAAAAGGTAGACTCTGGGATATGACGTCAATGGAAAAGACCGGGGCGACGCTACTAGATTTTAATTCAAAACGGGACGATCAAGAAAGGACAGGAGACGATCATACACACACGTGTGATTGTTAACAATTAATAATGTTGAAATTGTACAGAAAGATGAATACCGTTGACACCGTACCGTTCTTACCATACTGTTGAAATCAGCGTCTGAAGGTGAAAGGTTGCAGTGGATACGTCACAGAGCTCTTGCCCTTTAGATAAGAGATATACTGCGATGCGTGATTATAAAGGGGCAATGGCCAAATTCATATTGAAAGTCACATGATACGACCCAGTGCCTTTACTTCCCTGTGATTGAACAACTGCGCTGTCAAGAATGGATAGACCCTCCTACTTTAACTTCTAGGATGAAAGGAGTCATGCCCAGCTGTCAATGACAGTTCGATGTGTGGAGGAGACGGTGGCGTCCACAAGATATTTATTAGCTTTTTTCAATGCACTGTTGTCTGAGGTGATTCCTCTCTCAGGGTTATCAGCCAAGGGTTTTGATGCAGTATACTGCTGCATGCATCTGTGCCTGCCAGTTGAGGGTTCAGAATTGACTTTGAAACTTAATGCACATAGCTTATAGAGAAAGGTTGTGCGAAATATTGTTAGGTCTACATGTCTGATGAGTTTGAGTGAGATGTTTAAAACATTTATTTGACTACAATGAAAGCTGATTAAATGCCATTATCATACTAGGCAGGTACAAAGGTTCAAATGTTTAGTTTCGTTTTTTTGTGTCTTACCCTGTGCAAGCGCCCTTACATTATAAACTGTAAATCAAGCAAAAGGGTGCAACTCAGTGGTTATTTTGTGGTATTGCAAGATCACATAGGAATCCATTTGCAAGGATTAGACAGGGGATCTGAGTTTTTATTTGTGCTGAAGAAAAACAGACAGTGTAATGTCATGCCTATTGACATTCACAGACAGTGGGGTGATATCCTCAGTCACCATTGTCCCATTCCCTTTTGATGTGGACACCTCCCCATTCAGAATCAAACATGTTGCTTCCTTGCTGCAGTCATTGATGCAGTCTTGTGGTCCACACTAGTAGAACAGACTTTTCTGTTCAGCAGTCAGATAGGTAAGAAGACAAGGAAAGGAAGTGATCTAGGAGATCTCTCACATTCAAAGTTAGATAAGGCTACTAATTCTCACATTACATTTTCAATTCGACCAGTCTCCCATAAGGAAACAAACAGAACAATATTCAGACTATGACAAGAATTAAGGGCTCTTATATATCCAGCATACCATGTCAGTCTTTACTGTCTGTATTTTGGTGTTAGGTCATCACTTAATTTCAGAAGTCCATATGTTGACTCCTTGTAAGTCCTCCAGACTGGAGGGGATCGGTATCCTCAGTCAACAGGATTTGTGTCCATGAGCCTTAACTGGTTCTCCAGCTCCTGTATCTGGGCCCTTCCCCTCATCTCAGCCCTGAGCTCCTCAAGGTCCTTGGTGCTAGAAGGGAAAAGAGAGAGAGAGGGGGGGGGGGGGACCTGGGTTGGTGACTACTGCAATAGACACATTAAACCTAGTGGTGGATGTCAGATCAGAATTAGGCTGCAAATGTACGCACTTGAGAGGAACGAGGATGATTCCACAGGTGAGATTGAGCTGCTGAAGAATCATGGGAATGCTAGGTGTAGAAAACTGTGACAGGAGGAGGGAGTAAAACCACATGGTAAAGGAGTTACTGCATGTGTCAAATTGCCTCAACTGAACCTCCCTGTTACAGTATCTTATCTATTCCAAGCACTGCTGTGCTTCAAGAGTTTCTAATATGTGTTCTACCAAAACTGTATGACAGTCATTGTCTGTATTCTGTGTGTACAGACCTGTAGTGGTGTGAGGCAGGTGCTGGAACTGCTGCTGTAGATGTGGTTGATGGCTCTCTGTAGAGTCACAGCCTGCTGGGTGAGACTCTTTAGGTACTCTGAGCTCTCCTTTACCCTCTCGTGGGTTTCCCCCACCTGTGTAGTTGTACAACACCAGGCTCACAATAGGAGCCAAAAAATATACAGTGACATGCACAAAACATACAGCAAAGTATACTGTACACTTTGTGGAACAGGCAGCAATACACACCACAAGATATATTGTGCAGCACCACACACACACACACACACACACACACACACACACACACACACACACACACACAAAGATAAAACAGGATTACATCAACAGCAGCAGGATGATATCACATTAATTCCATAGAAATGCGTACTGTATATATCCAAAACACTAGACACAGCAGTGCCACAATAGCAATAGTCCATAAGGTGCCCTCATCTGTGGTTTACCAGGCACTCACCTGGCTTCTATATATGGAGTAGGCCTCCTTCTCATGCTGCAGGGCTGAACGGAACTCTCCCTTACTCTCATACACCATGGCCAACAGATGATAACTGCAGAGGAGGGAGGAAGAGTGTGGAGAGAGAAAAGAAAGGAGGCGATACGGGGTTAGGGAGAGAAAGACAAGAAGAGTGACAGAGAGAGGAGAGAGAGAGAAAAGCGGACAATTATTTCCATGTTGTTGTAAAAAATATACAGCTTTTTGGAAGAGAAACATAGAAACATGGTATTTTACCTGTGTGCATATTTGGGGGATGTTGTTCCATGGAATTTTGAGGAGAGAATGAAGGCGTTCTTTAGGAACCTTAGAGAGAGCTCATACTCCAACAACCCATGCAGCACCAAGCCCAACATACTCTACAGGGGAAGACACACAAGAGAGATCAATACACTTGGAGAGGGTCTGGACAGAGAGTGCCAATCAATACTCAATAAACCAAACGAATACTTGAATTATTAGATAAGATACACCCGATCTGGTTCATGGTTAACTCACGTCCAGTAACGACACTTGTGGGTGGTCCTCCCCACTCACGATGAGTGTGAGGTAGCGAGCACGGTACAGCAGACGCAGAGAGGTGGTGGACTGACCACCGGCGAAGCAGTAGAGGGCCAGGTGAGTCTGGCACACAGAATACAGAAGAAATTCTTCCATAGGACCCAACATAGTCTCCAAATTATTACGTTATGAGGGATCGTTTCTGCAAACCAAGGAAATACGGTCTGGGGGATCGTATTACTGTATCTGGCTATACCAGTGTTTGACCACCTGATACGTTGCGTAAGAGTTACATAAATTACGACTTGCGTGGCGGTTAGGCACGCATTAACTTCTAGTGGTTAAGGTTAGGGTAAGTTGTCAGGGGAAGCCATTAGCAAATATTAACATAAGCAACAACAATTAGCAATAATTAGCACCAACAACAAAAAGTGTCCCCAGCGTAATTCGAACCAGCAACGTTCGGGTCACAAGAGTCATTACATACACCCCTATCGGATCAGACACAACCATTATCTAGGCTACAACTATATATCAATAATTGTATCATTATGGTCAATGAGATGAGGCAGGAACTTACATAGTCCTGTATGGTCTGGGGGTGCTCAATACCCTGAACTCTCTCACTGAGCAGGACAGCCTTCTCCTGGTGACTGAGAGCCTGGAAAACACATACACCCATGCAGGCACACAGAATTAGGGTCAGGGTTTTCTATGGGTTTTTGATACAGCTGGGGCCAGGGTTTTGTATGGTAAATGTATGTATACATAGTACCTGTGTGTTGTCAGTAGGTAAAAGAGTAAATTTACCTCTGTGTAGTCTCCCATGATGTAGCTGAGTCGTCCCAGCAGACGCAGGCATACACACACATCCTGGTGCAGGACCCCACACACACTGCTGAACAGAGTCAGGGCCTGGCGTATGAGCTGATAGCCCTCCTTCAGAAGCCCTGAGAACACAAAAACACACACGCTAAATCAACCCTTAGCCAAGTGTTCAAACTGTATGAATTAGCATATACCTTTCTGTGTGGTAGCATGTAGGTGTTGTATATTCTGTCTATACAGTATATGTGTGTGTGTGTGTGTGTGTGTGTGTGTGTGTGTGTGTGTGTGTATTACCCTGCTGTATTGCAACCTGTGAATGCCGTAATAGCTGTGTGGCGTCAGAGGTGGTGGGTCTGAGATGCTTGACCACAGGGAACATGTTCACCACATCTTCTTCACTAAACACTGGCCTGTGGCGAGAATCAAACACGTACTCTCTCAACTGAACCTACAGAGAGAGAGAGAGGCAGGGAGAGAGAGCTGGATGACCTGGACCCAGGTAAAAGGACAGATAGGGTGGATGGAATGATCAATGGATGGATAGATACAGTAGATAGATTGGTCAAAGTGCAGCACATGAGAGTCAGAGGGAAAGAGGGACTGACCTGAATGCCTGTTTTGATGGCCATCTCTCTGAGGAGCGAGATCTTCTGAAGGCCGAACTTCTCCACTACTTCATCTATATTCTCACTAAAGAGAGGAGAGAGAGATGTAATTGACACATTGCAAATGCACACACACACACACACACACACACACACACACACACACACACACACACACACACACACACACACACACACACCATTGCAGTGTGTAGTGGTAGTAATCCTGAGCCTCGGTCCTGACCCTGCTCCAGAGGTCACTAGGGGTAAGTCTTGCCCAGGCAGCATCTGTCACCATGGCTATGCGGCTTCCGTCTTTACGGCGGCGGCGGCTCCTACGGCGGGACAGGAGCTCGTCTGGTGGCAGGGAGGTGTCAGAGAATGAGGAGGAGGAGCTTAAGAGGCAGTTCAGGAAGTGACTGACAGCACCAGAGAGAGCTGAGGGCTCAACAGCCTGAGGGAAAACACAAATAGCACAAATAAAAGCACAAATCACAAATAAACAACAGTTTCAGGCAAGAGCAATATTCTTTTGCCTATTTATTCAGAGTGAATAGTGTTTTCTGAGCTGTTTGGTGTTCACCTGTAGATAGGTCTTGAATATGTGTTTGGCACTCCTGGTGATCAGCTCACTGATGGCAACTCTCTGTAAGTCAACAGTTCAACAGTTACGTCTGACATTGGGATCTGTGTTTTTTTTTCATATACTATAATGCATGCTATTTGTGTGTGTGTGTGTGTGCGTGTGCGTGTGCGTGTGTGTGTGGGTGTGTGTGTGTACTCACTTGTACGTGACTGAGTCTATCTCCCTCCCCTGTGTTCTCCAGTAGCTCCAGCATGATGCCCAGGTAACGAACATTTACACCCCGCTGGTGCAGCTCTGAGGTCAAGGTACCTCCATCCATGGGCAGGGCTGTGTGGTCCAGACAGTCCCTCAGCTACAACACACACACACACACACACACACACACACACACACACACACACACACACACGCACACACACACACAGTGGCAATACATATGATATTATGCTAGTGACCTAGTAACCATGGAAACTCATTTCACAGCAATTTGCGTCCAGTCTAGGTGTTGAGGACTCTAGCCTTACCAGTGCTGGAATCTGATTGGACAGCAGGAAGGCCGCAGCATCCTTTAGCAGCTGCCTCTGTTTCTGAACCTCCTCGGCACATTCTGCTGGGAAACGCACCCCTAAAGGACAGAGAGAGAAAGAGAGAGAAGTAGAGTTTTTCCTATCCTTGTATTTCACTGCACTTTTGAGAGGTAGCTCGTAATAAGCATTTCATTTTATCGTTTATAGCTGTATCCTGTGCATATGATGTGTGTGTGTGTGTGTGTGTGTGTGTGTGTGTGTGTGTGTGTGTACCTGGAGAGCAGACATCAGGATTAAAGCTGATGTCAAAGCAGGAGTCACTGACTCCAAGGAGTTCATATCTGCAGTATGGGGAGACAGTGAAAACGTTTATACATTATTTCAGTGTACCATGATTTTATATCGTGTTCAAAGAGTTGACAGCAAAGACATGACAGCAAAGACTTTCTACACCCTCACCTGTGTTGGACGAAGGCCTCCAGCAGCTCTGTTCTGAGATTTGCCAGGCCATGCCGATGTTGCCGTGGGTATCCAAGGTGCCGGCTTTCCTTTGGAAGCTCATCCCCTTCCTCCAGGAACAGGAAGTTAAGGTCGGGTGGAAAGGAACGCAGCAGGTCCAGGATGTAGTGGCGTCCATCGTTACCCAGAATTCCCTTGGTCTGGACAGAAGAATAGAGTTCCACAGGGAGATGGGTGTGATCCAGCACTAGGTGACGCTGGATCTTCATTGGTCCCGTGGTTCTGTCCAACAGCTCCACAAACCTGCAGACACACACACCTGTCCTCTTGAACCTAACCCACACCTCTCCATATGAACCTTACTCTCACTGTGTGTGTGTGTGTGTGTGTGTGTGTGTGTGTGTGTGTGTGTGTGTGTGTGTGTGTGTGTGTGTGTGAGTGTGTGTGTTTTACCTGGGGTGTGTGTGTTACCTGGGGTGCGTGAGAACAGTTTTTCCATAATCTATGGATCCATAGACCACGCTCTGCTCCTGATCCTTCTCCAGTATTCCAGGAACAATTGTTTGGGCAGTAACTCGGTAACCACGGTAATCCACCACTGCCGTTCCCAGTGTGTGTAGCCCATCTGTGTCGAGGGCCGCGTATGCCTGTACCGGAGCCAAAGAGAGATAGTTTGGCTGTTATGGTGTCATCCAATATATTGTATATACTACCCCCTAATTATTAAGTGTAAAGCTGAAAGGATTGCATAGGTATGAACAATTATGGGAGCAGCTCCACCAATCAGATAGACTGGGTGGAATATTTGAGATCTCCACTGTGCCTAGGTGGTAAGGACCAGAGCTGTTGATAGACAGTCTAGATGGTAAGGACCAGAGCTGTTGATAGACAGTCTAGGTGGTAAGGACCAGAGCTGTTGATAGACAGTCTAGGTGGTCTATCTATGACTCTGGTAGGGACTAGCAGTTGTTTCTGGACCAGGCCACTGACTCATACCTGTACCCCTCTCAGGTCACTGATGGCTGCGGCGTGGGCCGCAGCATCACCCCCTAGTGGGAGGTAGTGGTCGCGCACATCAAAGCCTAGGCTGAAGAACAGGCTGTTCCAGATAAACATCTGCATACGAGGCTCCTCCCCTGGATTGATTGCCATGACGTTACCATCGACGACCGCCATGGCGCCTCGTTTGGCTGCAGCAACAAAGTCACTATTGGTCTGAAAAGAGAATAGGTTATATAATAAATATTCTGGGGAGTGGGGAACATACTGGAAAGAGAGCAGATAGCTAAGACAACAGTGGTGTCACCTTGAATAATGTCCTCTCTCTATTAAGACGCTCCTGAAGGTTCCGCCTGGGGAGTTCCCTGCTCGCCTGCAGCTCCTCGTTCCAGTCACGGGTCTATGGGTGACATACATTATCATATCACTGTTACTTGTGCATAGAGTGTGTGCAGTGTATAATGAAAATCACATTGTAATATATGTGTGTTTGTGTGTGTTACCTGTCCAGCTGTATGTTCCTCCTGACCCATGCGGCTGGTGTGTGTCTCCTCTGCTCTCACACAGTCGAGGGCGTGGTCTCTCTGGGGGGCGGTCCATGTGTACACCTGGAAGGGCGTGGCTATCCTCTCATAGGGGTGTCGCAGGACCCTGACAACCAGGAGAGAGAGGGTCAAATGTTTCTATTTGAACGAGATAAAGGATTAGGATGGAGGTGATATCATAAGTCAGAAATAACTATGAATCGGAACCAACTGTTCCAATCGTTTCATGCAGTTTCAGGAGTCCTATTTGGCTCCCAGTACTGATATACTGTACCTCCTGAAGAATCTCAAGATTTAAAACTTGTCTAACCCATGTTTACCTCATTCTATGTCTATTTGACCAGACTGTGAGCAGACTCACCTCTTCTTCTGCAAGGCGCTGAAGTTCTTCCTGAAGGCGGGGCTAACCTGACTCAGGAGTTCCACCAGGGAGTGGCAAAGGATCTTGGGAGCCGCAGGCTTGGGGTTGAAGATAAAGGCAGTTGATCTGTGGCAGTGAACATAGAGCAGACTTTGTAAAAGGCCAGTGACAAGGATGTCAGTTTGACTGTTGGATAGTTGGTATATATTTTACAAAGAAATTCAGAAAAGCTGACCCATCACTGGTGAGCATAGTGCCATGTAAGCAAAGACTTGTGGTCTTAGCAAGGACAATATATTTAGCCAACGGTGCATATCGTCAGCATAGTGTCCCGGAAATACCTCATTATGTCCAATAAGTAAACTTTTCAGGAATTGCTAAAAGTTAAAAGTTAAAAGTTTTCTCAAGGTATTTTGAATTAATTGGTTTGGCCAAAGGGTCATGAAACTTACTGAGCACATGGAGAATGGCAGCTTTCAATTAACGTAAAAACTTCTGGCTGTGAAGCACTCACTGATTGAGGTAGAAGCCACGTGTCGATGCAGTGATGTTGAGGTGTTTGTCCTCCAGGGTCTCAGTGTTGAGGTACATCAGGTCCCCATGCATCTTCCTGTTCCCTGGAGGAGGGTTCCAGCTGCTCACTGTCAGGACCCGCAGGCACTGCAATGGCTACCCGACACAGCCGAAGAGGACCCAGACAGTGGAGAGAGAAACACGACTAAACAATAGTCTGTTTGTTGGAGCATTGAGCTATACAGCATTGAGCTGTGATCATCTGATGAATAATCCTATCAATATCATTATCATGTTCAGATCAATTACTAAGCAACACTTCTCATTCTCACCTCAATTCAATATCATGTGGAGACATCATCATGTGTACAGTTCTCTGAGCTTCATCTTACCTTCCAGTCTTCTTTCATTGGCTGCAGTGGCATGAGGGGTCGTTCCTTGCTCCCAGGAAGGATGTACTCAGGGGGGGCGCAGTTGTTGGACTCCCGCTCTGAGCCCCGCCCCTTCCCCCCTCCACTCTCTGCAGGGGTACAAGGGATGAGGACAATGATGACAGGTAATAATAGTACGATTAGTATAAGTAACTCCTCTACCCTTGTGGGTAGTAGCTTAAATAACAGGGAGCTGGTTTACACTATAACTATATTAACCATCTCTCCCTGTGTGTAGAGGCTGAGGAAGAAGCAAACTACATTACCCATCTCTCCCTGTGTGTAGAGGCTGAGGAAGAAGCAAACTACATTACCCATGTCTCCCTGTGTGTAGAGGCTGAGGAAGAAGCAAACTACATTACCCATCTCTCCCTGTGTGTAGAGGCTGAGGAAGAAGCAAACTACATTACCCATGTCTCCCTGTGTGTAGAGGCTGAGGAAGAAGCAAACTACATTACCCATCTCTCCCTGTGTGTAGAGGCTGAGGAAGAAGCAAACTACATTACCCATGTCTCCCTGTGTGTAGAGGCTGAGGAAGAAGCAAACTACATTACCCATGTCTCCCTGTGTGTAGAGGCTGAGGAAGAAGCAAACTACATTACCCATGTCTCCCTGTGTGTAGAGGCTGAGGTAGGAGAGTGAGCTGCCGTTGGCCCCATTATGTGCATCGGTGGGGTCCAGGCTCCTTAGCAGGTCACGAACATGTCGCAGATGGAGACGGGTGTCACGTACCGTGTAAGGCTCTGCAACGGGACAGTCACAGATGAGGGAGAAGTGGTTTATTATAACAAAGCATTGTTTTTACTTACATTTTTCATAATGGATAAATATCTACTGCACATTAATTTTCACACTTCAATTCATGCACCTTGGTGCTAGAATAAGATAACGGCAGTACATCCTTTTCAATAACCCTTTACAGTTATTTACTCTTATACAGCACCTGTGTAATAACACTGTAATGACAGGTAATAACAACTGTTGTCACATTGTTATTGTTATTACGTAAATGGAATAAGGACCATGGCATTACCCTCCACCACCTTGATGAGTGCCCCCTCCTGAAGGCTCTGGATAGAGCGGAGCTCAGTGAGGCTGTCCAGCACAGCGCCCTCTAGCTGCAGGGAGAAACAGGTGCGGTGGCATGTCACCTCGTGGTCCATAAGCACCTGCTGCAGCTCTAATACCAGCATCTGAACAGACACCTGAGAGAGCGAGAGAGAGAGAGAGAGAGAGAGAGAGAGAGAGAGAGAGACACTGAGAGACCTTTGATAAAAGATTGTATGATGTGTCGTGGAAGATAATAAGACTGGCATGAATTAAAAAGGGGAAGAGGAACTGTGAGGTACTGTAGCGGTGTTTGATGAGTAAGTACCTGGAGACTGAACGCGTCAGTTCCCGGCGCCTGGATCCTGACTGTAAAGCCTGCTTCCTGGAGGCTGATTACATCCTGGATGGTAGGCACCTCCCCTTCAGCTACATCAGAGCCCTCATCCTTAGGCTCCTCCTCCTTTAGGCTGAGGCTGGGCTGTCCTACTGAAAGGATGAGGTGAGAAAAAAGACAAACAGTTTGGTTTTTAGGAGGTTTGTTGTGGGTAGGGGAAAGTACATAATGTATACACACACACACACACACACACACACACACACACACACACACACACACACACACACACACACTCACACACACTCACACACACACACACACACACACACACACACACACACACACACACACACTCACACACACCTGTTGATAAGTGTGGAGCTGCCAGGAACAGCTTGTCTACCACAAAGAGCGTCATCTGCTTCGTCTCTGCTACTCCGCCCTCCAAACATGGATCCACAGCCTGCTCCTCTCTCTCAGTCTCCAGTTCCAACTCCACAGCATCCTGCCCAGTCTGGTTCATGTTCTCTTCTATCTTGGCTGGACTTTGTTCTGTCTGGTCCTTGTTCTGCTCTGTCTGTTTTGGACTCGGTTCTGTGTGATCCATATTATGTTCTGTCTGGGTGGGACTCGGTTCTGTCTGCTGCATGTTCTGTTCTGTTTTGACTGTGTTCTGTTCCATCTGGTCTCCCTTCTGTTCTGTCAGGACAGTGTTCTGTTCAGTTTGGACAGTGTTCTGTTCAGTTGGGACAGTGTTCTGTTCTGTCTGAAGAGTGTTGTGTTCTGTCAAAATGATCTGTACCGTCTGGATGATGTTGTCTTCCGTCTCGATGGTGTGCTCTTCCATTTGAACAGAGTTTTCCTCTATCTGTTCTGTCTGTGCAGCTTCCTCCTCTAGTTTCCCTGAGCCCAGTGTCTGTCTCTCTGTCTGTGTTTCCACCTGTGTCTGTACATTTTCATGTGTATGCTCAGGTATTTCTGTCTGTGCATGTATCCAGGTTTGTGTATCTACACTGGTCTGTTTTTCTGTCTGTATCTCTGTTTGTGTTTGTATTGCTGTCTGTATCTCTGTTTGTGTTTGTATAGCTGTCTGTATCTCTGTCAATATATCTATATGTTTCTGTTTTCTAGTGTCTATCCATAACTCTGTCTCTATCTCTAATGCTGTCTGTGTCTGTTTCTGGGTTTGTGTATCCCCTGTCTGTTTTTCTGTCTGTATGTCTGTGTTATAGTCAGTCTCTGTCTGATTCTCTACCTCTGTCTGTGTCTCTGTCTGTGTCTCTGCCTCCATCCCCATCTGGGTCTCTGTCTCTGTCTGTGTCTGGACCTCAGTGCACAGCCTATCTCTTCCCCCACCCCCCCTTTCTCCTTGTCCACCCTCTCTCCCCTCATACCTCCATACTTCCTCTCCTCCTCCTCCTCTCCCCTGCTCTCCCTCCGTCACTAGGAGACACACCACCGGTTCTGCCATGCCTGCATCTACTAATAGACTGCTGCTCAGAATTATGTCAGGAAACAGGAAGTGACCTCTATCAAGGGCTGGGTTAATCACCAGATCCTGTTCCAGGTCATCCAATGGGGTCAGGGAGTCACACTCACTCCCCTCCTTGGACAGTAGTGGGGATCTCTCCTCCTCCCCCTCCTCTGGTGCATCCTTACACTGGATGTACCCGACCAACATGTGACAGAACTGGACCACATTTCCCATGGTACCTGAGTGCACGACAGCAGTGCTGTAGTGCTAACCTGAGTGGAGATAAAGGTGAAAGATTGAATGAGTTCAATAGAGACATGTGAAGGCTGTAATGAACATTAAGAGAGGCGGTGGAGGTCACTGAGAAATAAAGTAAGGCTACCATGGTCAGCCTACCTCAACGTCTGACACTTAACACGTGTACAAGCGTAGCCCTTCACAGCCAGCCCTAGGGTAACAGTGGCAGGTGTGAACACTGTTGAGTTGGTGAGCAAAGAAAGAGCAAAGTGTGTGTGTGTGTGTGTGTGTGTGTGTGTGTGTGTGTGTGTGTGTGTGTGTGTGTGTGTGTGTGTGTGTGTGTGTGTGTGTGTGTGTGTGTGCGTGCGTGCGCACGTTCGTGCGTGCGTGTGTGCAGGTCAAGTCCGGACGACAGCTGATGACACAAATAGGAAGTTCCGTACTAATCCACGGATACTGACTTCTGAAGAAAGAATCTGGAATGGTGTTGGCATTCTGGAACATGGACAGACGAACCTGATCAGGTTTAGAGTTTAGAAGATTTCAGTCAAAGTTTAAACTTCAGTCAACTCAGTTTCAATAAAAAAGTCAGGCTTAAAATTGCAACATCATGACAAGCCGAACTGTAATGTAATCCAAGAGAATGTCCTGGTTAGAGTTGGTTTAAAAAAACGATGTGCAGTTCATAGTAACATATATTTAGACAAAAAAAGAACAGGCAAAAGAGCAAAAAGATCAAGAAAAATCCCTAGCAGCAATAAAAGCAATTATATTAAACAATCCCTGTAGAAAAGCTTGAGTCCCTCCAGGTTTTTCCAGCCAATGCGGAGAGAGACATGCAAGAGAAGATAATGCTCCTCCATCTCCTCTTTAGGCTGCTGTCCTGCTGAAATGAGAGAGCTGAGTTTCCCAGGCTGTCCTACAGATGGAGGCTCCCCTCTCCCTGCTGCGAATCCACATTACACAAGCCCGATGTGTGTGTGTCCTCCACTGCCCTTCACGCCGCATGTGTGTGTGAGGGGGAAAGGGGTAGAGGGGTAGAGGGGTAGAGGGCTTAAAGAGACCCTGTCACCACGCCGTTGATTCTAAGCAGGAAGAAGCTCACACACACACACACACACACACACACACACACACACACACACACACACACACACACACACACACACACACACGGACACATACACACACACAGTAAATACCTGTCCCGCTCCACACGAGGGCGACTACCTAGCCGCCAGGTCCACAGAGCTCTAATAAAATCCCCAATATGATGTCACTTCCTGGATCCCTGAGTATGCAATCCATCCACCCTCTATCTGAGCACGTGCAAAAAAACTGCAGCTGCCGGCTTTATAAATAGCATCAGGAAAAGTCTGACACCTCTCCATTCTGTCCTCTATGATAACCACAGGGACCATGCTTTATTACATGCCCCTGACAAAAATAGGGCCTCGACAATCTATCCTAACAGACACATACACACACACACACACACACACACACACACACACACACACACACACACTCTGTAAAGGCGCGCTCTGGAGTCCCATTGGTTGCCATGGCAGCGCTGCAGTGGCATTAACATTCTGAGCAGCAGTTCTGAGAGAATCGTGGGAATGTTCTGGAATGGGATGTCTGAAAGAAAACAAGCACCAAATGTGCATGTTGTGTCTAAGACTATACAAAAGGTTATTGCAAGCTGTGTTTTATCATTGTGATTATGTAGAGTGTCTGTGTAAAGCTCGACCAGTGCATCTTTTAAGCATAGATAGATAGATAGATAGATAGATAGATAGAGAGGTACTTTTTGATCCCTGAGGGGAAATTAAGGCGTTACAGGAGCTCACATCACAAACAACCAAACAACAACAAAATAAAGTGACAATAGAATAATAGAATAAAATAGACACCTGAAACATTATATACAGTAGGAACAGTCCAGTATGATCTAACATCCCCCAGCCTGACTCTGATCACCCGATCGAGCCAGCCGGAGGAGGAGTTGTACAGGCTTATTGCAGCAGGCAGAAAAGATCTCCTATAGCGCTCCTTAGTGCAACGTGGTTGTAATAGTCTGTTGTTAAAGGAGCTTCTCTGCTCTGCCACAGTGACATGTAGGGGATGGGAGGGATTGTCCTTGATGGCCAGGAGTTTGGTCCTCATCCTCCTATTGGCCACCTCCTCCACAGTGTCCAGGGTGACACCGAGGACAGAACCAGCTTTCCTAATAAGCTTGTTCAGCCTCTTGGTGTCACCGTCCTTGATGCTGCCCCCCAGCATACCACCGCATACAGCACTGCGCTAGCCACCACTGACTGGTTGAACATGTTCAGCAGAGTCCTGCACACGCCAAAGGACCTGAGCCTCCTCAAGAAATTACATTTACATTTATGGCATTAAGCAGACGCCTTTATCCAAAGCGACTTACAATAAATACATTTGTTTAAGTAAGTGAATCATCTATCCATCAGTCATCATAAGATAAAGTAATCAATGCTCAGACCAGAGATGTATCTGTGTTGTGCCTAAAGTCTGAGGTACAGAGGGTGAGCCAGAACTTTCCCCTGGAGGGCGCCAGTGCTGCTCACCACCCAGTCTGACACACATCCCTGCAGCCGTACAAACCATGGCCTGTTGGTCAGGTAGTTCGTAATCCAGGAAACAATGGGGGAGTCCACCGGCATCCTCAGGAGCTTATCCACAACGGCTGTATGGTGTTAAATACACTGGAGAAGTCAAAGAACATGACCCTCACAGTGCTGTCAGCCTTATCTAAATGGGAGTGAGCTCTGTGTAGCAGGTAGATTATGGCCTCATCCACACCAGTGTCTGCCTGGTAGGCAAACTGCAGAGGGTCCAAGGAAGTCTTCACCAGGGGACTCATGTGTGCTAGCACCAGTCTTTCCATGGTCTTCATGATGTGGGATGTGTCGTGGAAATTCTCCACTGTAGTATTTTATTTCAGCAAAGGTGAGATTCAAGAGCCAAGGGTCTACTTACAATACTCAGTAAATTTCCATAACCTGCCTTACCATAAGGGCAGTGTGGGAGAATGGAAGCGGACAAATGAGGAGAGTTAATCAAAGAGGATTATACAGTTTTATTAATGCAGATAATAATATTTGCACAAACAAACTGAGGTCTCTGCAAAGGTATTCCAAAAAAGTCATTATCACGTTTGTGCCTTATATACAGGAGAAAATGCTGTATCCTTTCTTTTGGCATAAACATGTGTACAACATCCACCCTTTGGCCCAAAACCCATTGGCTTATAAGAATTGGATCAGAACATCATCGTTTCAACATCCTTATGACTTTAGCAAAAACATCAACGTTTTCATCATTATGGCTTATTTTTCTCACTCCTGTCCCAATAACAACATCTGTATCCTATCAGCAATTTCTTAGAAAGGCTATCACTGAACTTTCTGTCACTGAACTTTCCACCACAGCAGGCCTAGTACATTGTTATAAACAATACTGCAGTATTCTGTCAAAAACATTTCTATCAATAATAT
This sequence comes from Argentina silus, assembly GCF_951799395.1. Lineage (NCBI taxonomy): Eukaryota > Metazoa > Chordata > Actinopteri > Argentiniformes > Argentinidae > Argentina > Argentina silus. Next base: position 6,752,744 of record NC_139656.1, on the reverse strand, counting down.
TTCTATGACAGATGTCAAGGCCACTGGTCTATAGTCATTCAGATCACTGGGGTTCCTTTTCTTTGGTACCGGTACCAGGCAAGATGTTTTCCACATTGATGGGACCTTTTCCAGACTCAGGTTAAAGAGGTACTGGAGTACTCCACACAGCTGGTCCGTGCAGACTTTGAGCACCATAAGCTCACACCATCAGGGCTTTCCTGGTGCGGAGTTTCCCCAGCTCTCTCTTCATCTGAGCCATACTGATGAAGACACTGGAGCGGGGGGGTGGTGTGGTGGCTGTGGCAGTGGTGTCAGGGGGCAGATGATGGGGGGTGCTGAAGAGTTGTGAAGTGAGGAAATGGTGGTGCTGAAGGAGGAGGGGAGGGGGGCTAGTCCGGTAGCTGAGCAGGGCTGGGAGGAGGAGAAGGAGAAGGAGGACAGAGTGGAGAGTCGTTGGTGGAGCTGGGGGGAGGGAAACAATGAGCCCCAAGCCCCCAAACCTGTTGAAGAACTGGTTCAACTTGCCGGTCATTAGCCTGCTTGTAGCTGGTGATCTTGCTTATGCTGCTCCACACCTCTCTTGTATTGTTGTCCTGCAGGCTGTCCTCCATCTTCTGCCTGCACCCGCTTCAGTTCTTCCTTGTCATCAGACCTGAAGGCTCTCTTCTTGTCGTTGAGGAGGGCCTTTATGTCACTTGTAATCCAAGGCTTGTTATTGGGAAAACACTGCACCCTCCTAGTAGGTACAGTGTTCTCCACACAGAAATTAATGTAGTCCAAGATGCATTGTGAAAGACCATCAATGTCCTCCCCATGTGACTCACAGAGAACTTCCCAGTCCGTTGTCTCAAAACAGTCCTGCAGAGCCTCATCAGCCTCCTGTGTCCATCTCCTCACAGTCCTAGTGGTCACAGAGTGCTGCTGGACTAGAGGCTCATACATGGGCTTGAGGTGGACTAGGTTGTGGTCCGATCTGTCCGGGGGGGGGGGGGGGGGGGAGTGCTGTAAAGATGTAGGCGTCCTTCACATTAGTGAAGTATTTGTGTCAGGGTGACATGGTTAAAATCCCCGGAGATTGAAATGAATGCACTGGGGTGCTGGGTCTGTAGTCTCACCACAACAGTGTGCATAGTCTCATGCTGCCTCCACGTCGGCAGAGGGGGGATATATGCGACCACAACAACCTATACGGTATCTTTATTATTTACTCATTTGTTGATCGATTAATTTATCTATTTATTAAATTAATCACTAAATTATCTTTCCTAGCTTTATATTGTGATACCAGTAGATACATAAATGGTTAAGAAACACAGTACTATAAAGTCAAGTCTGAGATATGAACCCTCTTATGTAGTCAGTGTCAGTCTAATATATTCTGCCCTCTTGTGGTTATGTTTGGTATAACCTACATTCTCTTTCTGTGACCAGAGTGCATAAGATAGATAGATAGATAGGTACTTTATTGATCCCCGAGGGGAAATTAAGGCGTTACAGCAGCTCACATCACAAACAACAACAGAATAGAATAGAATAATAAAATAAAATAAAATAGACATCTGAAACATTATATACAGTAAGAACAGTTCCGTGTGATTTAACATCCCCCAGCCTGACTCTGATCACCCCGATCGAGTCAGCCGGAGGAGGAGTTGTACAGTCTTATTGCGGCAGGCAGAAAAGATCTCCTATAACGCTCTTTAGTGCAACTTAAGGAACTACTGTATATTGGGGCTTTACACACTACAGGGCCAACCCGATCCATGCTGAGCTGGCTAGGATTTTTCCTGGATGTGGAACCAGGCCAGTCCAAAACAACTCACCTCTGGTTGGTCCTGTAATGTAAATCAGGGTTCACAGTATCCATTTCTGTCTGGCTTGTCTTCAATTTTAGCTTAGATTTTTGGTGGGGGTTCAGTATGGTTTTCACATGTATACTATTCCTCGTCCCATTCCATGCATTAAAATGACCCCTTCGTCTGATTTCTGCCTCCACCAGCCTCCCCTGGTCTCTGCATAATGTAAAGTGTTACCTACTGTAAATGATTGACAATGAGTTTTCCGTATTACAACATGTTGTACAGACACTTATAATATAAAGTTAGAACCAGTCAACGGCTGAGAGCAGATTCCTGAATAAAAGACAACAATGAGTTTTACCACTGGCTGAGCACATTACTCGGCATTGTTTAATAAATTCCAGAAAGATAATCTTATGAACAAATCATATACCATTATCATGATGACATTACGTCATCCTCCTTACTACCTAACCGTTATGTCTTAAAACACTTGTTAAGGCTAGTGATCTAGTAAAGCTGTCTCTGTTATACACTTCATTGGTCACAGTGTTGAACAGTGATGAATCAAAAGGATTTCCATCTGATGTTTGAAGTTTGAAGTACTAATATGCGTTCCTGTGAAAGCAAGGGAGGTTTATGTCTAAAGTCACTCTGAATCAGCTTGATATGGATAAACCCTACAACTAAACTACGTTGCCTTGATATGTTTACAGTTTAAAGCCTACATCAAAAACCTCTGTCTTTGTCTATCTATCTATCTTTTCTCCTTTGAACTTATACCCATGAGTCCCCTTTCCCCCTTCTCCTCCCTCTCAACCCCCCCTTTCCCCAAAGAGATGTCTCCCCCCTTCCTCTCTCACACCCTCAATCTGTCCCCTCTCACAGGGCTGTCTCTCCGTCTCCTCCCAAGTCCTCCCACTCTCCCTCAATTCCTCCCTGTTCCCTCTCTCTTGTACTAATGGGTCTGTTCCAGGGGAGGAGCCTGTGTCTGAGAGGGTAGAGGAAGAGGGCGGGGTCAGGCATAGGGCATGCCCTCTGGGGTGATGTCACTCTCTCCTGCGGAACACATGCTCGAACCCTGTCCTCCCTCACACTGATACGCATGCTACGTCTGTGCTCTGATAGGCTGGGAGAGGCCGGGGGAGGCGGAGACAGAAGCCAGTCAGAGCTCTCATCCTCTCCCTCCTCTTCTTCTTCTTCTTCTTCTTCTTCTTCATCCTCTCCTTCTTCTTCCTCCTTCTCCACCGCTCCATCCACCTCGCCTTGGCTCTGTTGGTACAGCCGAAACCTTGCGGCGTGTAGCTCTTGGCAGAGTGTTGTCGTGGTACCAGTCTGATGGTGTAGCTCGCGGCCGAGGGCGGTGATGTTGTGGCTGCGGCGTTTAAGTTCATCCAGGAACCATCGCTCCTCCTCCTTTAGGTTCCGCCCCAGTGCAGAGGCCCGCGCTCGGCTAGCCCGCAGATCCCCACGCACCGCTCCCATCATGCATTTCTGCTCTGCCAAGAGACACTCCGCAGCCAGGCAACGGGAAGCCAGCTCAGCCTCCTCCTCTGAAGAGAGACAGACACACAGACATGGACATAAGTACGCTACAAACAAGCGTGCCCCATGCACACAAACACACATAGACACATGCAGAGACACAGGCCGCACACACAGATACATCATGTAGGTACAGTATAGATAATGACATATAGATACAGACTCATACACTTACATGCACTTTTGTTGTTCTCTCTTTGTTCTTGTCTCTCTTTTCTGCTGCCTACCACATCGACTGCATCACTTCCATCTCGTATTACTTTTCACCTCTAACTCTCTCGCTTTACCCATCTCTGACCATCTCTATCATTATCTGTGCTCTCTCCATCTCTCTCTCTCTCTCTCTCTCTCCTCCTCCTCACTTTTCTCACCTGCTGTGGTCCTGTCAGGATACCTGGAGTTCAGTTCACAGCTGAGCTCTGCAGAGACGAAAACAACCAGGAGATTAGACAGTTGAGAGAGAGAGAGAGAGAGAGAGAGAGAGAGAGAGAATGAGAGAGAGAGAGATACTTATGTGAACTGGATTACACTGTTTATCACACTGTTTGTTTGTGTAGAGAGAGAGAGAAAGACTGACCCTGGCAGCGCTTCTTCAGGTGTGTGATCTCCAGGTGCAGACCTGTCAGCATGGCCAGGTGTTCCTGCTTCAGAAATGCCACACCCCTCTCCACACCTGCCACCTGCTGCTCTAACCCCGCTGTCTCCATGACAACCCCACACAGAACCTGCCACATTGGGGATGGGGATGTGGGGGGAGGGGAGTGGTAGGGGGGCAGTAATAATTGTCTGTTTTCACAGGTTTGCTTTGTAACATTAAATCCAACTTAAGACAGATGGGGACTAAGCATAGGCCTATTCAATAGTTAAAATAGCTGTTTCATCACTGACGCAGATTCATAGGTAAAGGCTATATGGCTCTGCACTAACCTAGGTTATGGACTATGTAGCCTACACTTGAACTTATCCCAAACTATGATAACTGTCTTACCCCAGTGAGGTGTAGACTACTCTTACCGTGATATGCAAGCCGTTTCCAGAAAGTCAGAAGGCTATGCCAATTCCTTCGGACCAGAACCATATGCAAAATGAAATGTATTTCCTTGGACCCTTGTTTTTTCACAGATCGCATTCAAATAGAAATAATGATCAGGCCACCAATAGTCAGGCCACTACCATGATGCTGCGCCTCGCGGTCGCTTTGCCCTCTATCAGTCTTGTCTCAAATCGGTGAAGCGCAGCCTATCTCTTTCATTATATTTGGCGAGGCTGTCAACATCGTGTGCACTGCCATATTACCTAAAAAAGCGACAGATTATTCCGAATAGTCCTCTGGTCGGTAGCCTATACTGTTCTTCTAAAGGCGTATCCATAACAAAGCATCATGACCGCTCACACCGGAACGGACGTATAGCGGTACCATACGGATTGGATGGGAGCTGCGGAAACCCCCTCCTCACTCATCCCGCAGTATCGACCAGGGATAGAGCACGTAGTGCAACGAATGTCCTTGATTTAGAGGACTGGGGAGAAATTGCATCGATGCCTTGGCACTGACACATTCCTTAATAATTATATTTTTGAGTGTAGAAAGGCCTCCTTTTCATTTGTGAAATCAATGCGCTACAGAAAGTTTGGTCTTGATATGAAAAGTGAGAGGGCCATTGTGAGTAATCCCCCTAGCCTGTATTTTTTTCATACGTCGAAAGACCATGTCTCTTGATATGTTACTGTAACCTACAAGAAAACTTGAGCTGAATGTTGTGTCACCTGGTTGTTAGCTAGTCTGGTATTTCAGCACCCTGGACAAGGACACTTGCTGCACTTGGCACATATAGCCCCCTTGTGGTAGGCTACTAAAAAAATATTATCCTGCGAGCCAAAGGGAGAGCCTCTTGTTGGGGCTAATTTATACATTATGATGAGCATTAGTATACTGTATATATAACAGAAACGTGGCTGTTTTCAAGGAAACGGGCTACGAACTCTGTACAAGGGAAGACTGGGGGCAATTGTAAAAAAATAAAATAAAAAAAACTCTCTACCTAGACCAGTGATTTTGTTTTAATAAGAGATGTACATCTGTCTATTAATCATTCATACCATGTATAGGTCTCTTTAGAGGACGTTTGGATCACAGTATTGATTGAAAAAAGATCCAGTTACCCTCTTGTTTGCTCTATGCCAAGGGGATAAACGCAAAACTGACCCAAGATCAGTATCCAAGGGGTAAGAATTACCATTGTGTACCACATAACAGATGTCAGTGACACATTCAGCCAAGGTATGCGTATGGCACACAGGGGAGGAGCCTGTCCTGTGTCCTGAATCTGTGTTTGTTTATCTGTTATTGAATATAAGAGCAGTGAAAAGCATCTTTTACAAAGCCAACCAGCATCTTAGCTGCAATAACTACTCACTGCGGTAGGTATGTAGGGAGATGTGGGTGGTTAGAGAATAGTCACTCACTGAGATGTTGGTAATGGTAGGTATGTAGGGAGTTAATCACTGTGTTACAGTAGGTATGATGTTAAGATGTTGGTAGCCTACAGTATATATTATCTGGAAGTTATGGCTCATATGACTCATCATTTGTGTGTTGTTGTGTTAAAGGGTATCAACAATGCAGCATGGGACATGGGGATGGAGCTCTCTGTGGACCTCCCAGACAAGACCCTGCAGTGTGTCTGTGATCGGACTCTCATGGAGGATGTGGTCCACCCACTGACTGGGGCTTCGCTGGTGCTAAAGAAGGGATTATCCTTCAAAAGGATAGGATTGTGGTGGACCGTGTTTGTGCTCTGGACGGAACGGTGCATCATGTGATGTTCATGCGAACAGGAAGGCTACTGTAGACAGACCTCAATCAGTCCAACACACTATACTGTAGACAGACAGACAGACAGACAGACAGACAGACAGACAGACAGATAGATAGATAGATAGATAGACAGACAGACAGACAGACAGACAGGTAGGTAGATAGGTAGGTAGGTAGATAGATAGATAGATAGATAGATAGATAGATAGATAGATAGATAGATAGATAGATAAATAGATAGATAGATAGATAGATAGATAGATAGATAGAAAGATAGATAGATGGATGAGTATAACTGAGGTCACTTGCTCCCCCTGACAGACAGCGGCTCAGTCCTGAAAGCTGTCAACCAGAAGGGTGACATGGACGTGCAGCTGTTTCAGACCCCACAGCCAATCCAGACCATGAAGCTCTCCTCCATATAAAGTTATAAAACGCATTACCCTGACTCTTATAGTGATGATGAAAGATAGACTCACTCACTGACTCAGTTTTATAATGTTTATGACAACTAGACTCACTCACTCAGTTATAGAGATTCACTTTTTTTTTCACTATTCATCAATGCCATACTGGTTTAACAACATCAAGGCCAATGTGATACAGTCTTCCTGTCATCTTGTTTCCCAGGGCCAGTGTCGTGGAAATTCTCCACTGTAGTATTTTATTTCAGCAACGGTGAGATTCAAGAGCCAAGGATCTTGTTAAAGCCACAATATAAGTTTATTACACTTGCAAGCGGAGAGACACTCCAAACAGAAGTTGAGTGAAATCTCACAGCACAGCAACTTTCCCTCCTTATAGCGAGGGTGGGAGCCCATCGTGCCCCAGCTAAGGACAGAGATAGGGAGGTTGGTGGTTGGAGCATACTGTGTCAATAACAGGTGCCACAAGTACTGTTTCCCACAGTCTACTTCCAACCTTCAAATCCTGTTTTGCCCAGCAACAATACTCAGTACATTTCCACAACCTGCCTTACCATAAGGGCAGGCCTAGAACATTGATAGATAGATAGATAGATAGATAGATAGAAACTTTATTTATCCCAGGGGGAAATTCAGGTTCCAAGTAGCATACAGACATAGGGGTATCACACATAACATACACATACAACATACAACATTAGCAGCATTTTATACAGGCGAGGTGCAGTTGTAAATGTCTTTGCAGTTAGGTGAGGTGCAAAAAGGTAAGGCAGACAGTGCAATTATAGCATTAAATACTAAAAACTAAATACGGGCTACATAAATATGGACTATTTTAAAGTGCATTTAGTCCAGGCTGGTGGAGGGAGGTAGGGGCTGTGTATGAGACCTAGCATAGCTAGTAAACATTGTAGATAATGAGGTGAAACAGTGACATGATACATGATAGTGATATGATACAGAGGGTGGAGGTTATGCAGAGAAGTCCATCTCTTTGCCCTTGATTGACCTATTGTAGAGTTGTATGGCTCTGGGGACAAATGATTTAGTCAGTCTGTCAGTTTTGCTTGTCAGTGCTCGTAGCCTCCAGCTGATCAAGCTCTTCTGCTGGATGATGGTGTGGTACAGTGGGTGACCTTCATTGTCCATGATGGTGAGCAGTTTGCTCAGAGTTCTTTTTTCCATTACTGAAGTGATGCTCTCCAGTTCAGCTCCCACAACAGAGCCAGCTTTCCTTACCAGCCTGTCCAGTCGCCCGGCATCCCTCTTCTTAGTGCTTCCTCCCCAGCACACCACTGCAAGAGAACGCTGGCGACCACAGACTGGTAAAACATCCCTAGGAGTTTGCTGCAGACATTGAAGGACCGCAGCCTCCTCAGGAAGTATAGCCGGCTCTGTCCCTTCTTGTAAATCGCATCAGTGTTGGCTGACCAGTCCAGTTTATTGTCCAGGTGGACCCCCAGATACTTATATGATTGTTATAAGCTATACAGCAGTATTCTGTCAAAAACATTTCTATCAATAATATTTCTATCACAGTCCCCCCTTTTAACATTTTACCCCTTAATGTTAACAACTTCATAAGCCAAGCTTTATTAGTTAAGCAAAACAGTTACATTTCAGTTTCATCAGACATTTCATAGTCAGGGAAAGGGAAAAAGTTGGGAAACTAAGGCATGTCCTCTCGCTGTTGGATCCTAACCTGAGCTGTCACCCTCGATACACACATTTTAAGCGATATTGAAATCATCATACAACAAACTATTAAAAAAACAATCATGGCAAACACATTTTAACAACAGAAATTCCCCATGTTCTGAAAAATGAATTTAGAGTTGAGAAAGGATCTATGCCATGTGTTTTGTGGAGTTCTTCAACTCCTTTATGGTTTCTTGTACCAGATCAATCACCTTCTCAGTTGCACCTTCTCAGTTGCTACACTGACCTCCTGGCAAACCCCTCCTTGTGACGCCTCCAGTGTTTTCTCTTGCAGTCTTTGATCACCACCCACTCCCCAGGTCTGATGTCATGGAGCGGACCCTCAATAGGCGTGGGCAGTGCTGCTTTCACACTCCTGTGGAAGTCACGGAAAACCTTCGTTAACATGTACCCTAACCCTGTGTTCATTGGTCGGCCTGTCAAAATCTCATGGGGTGAGAGACCAGTCTTAGACCTAGGCCTTCCCCCCATGGCTGTGAGTATTAGGGGAAGGGCTTTTACCCAGTTCAGTCCCGTTTCTTCACACACTTTTGACAGTTTCATTTTGATTGTTCCATTGTCTCTTTCTACTGCCCTCCCCCCCCCCTCCCCGTGTGGGTGGTAAGGGTAGTGTGTCCTTAAGTCCACTCCTAGGTATTCAGACATTCTCTGTATTGCTTTGTTTACAAAATGTGTCCCATTATCACTTGACAGTTTCCTAGGGACTGCCCATCGTGGCACTATCTCAGTTAACAATGCTTTTGCCACTGCTGAGGAGTCTGCTGTGCTTGATGGAAAAACTCATTTTGAAAACATGTCTATAAATACCAAACAATATATTTTTCCCTCACAGGGGTTTAACTCAATGAAATCCATCATAACATGATCAAATGGGCCATGAGGGGGAGGATGGGTTGATTGTGGGACCGCTTGTCCCCGCCCTACGTTATGTCGTAAGCACACAAGGCATTTTGAAAAAACAATTGTGAGTATATTGAGAAGACTTGTGTGTACCAGTATCTATTTACAATACCGTCATCCCCCCTTTTGACACATGATCTTTCCCATGTGACAACACAGCATAAAAATAAAACAGACATTTTGGTAAACACGGGTTACCATTCGGGCCAACCCAAACCTTATTTACATAGGTTGCCCCAGCACTTCGCCACTGTGCTCTCTCTCTTTGTGAGGCTTTAGCCTCTATCAGCTCAGTGAATGAGACGGTCGGGGTTATTTGTGTCATTTGCAGTGCTGTATGTGCTGCAGATTGAGCGGCTGCTTTAGCAGCTGCATCCGCTCTGTGATTAACAATGAAACAGTATCTTTTCCATTTGTGTGTGCCTCGCACTTGCATATTGCAACCTCATTAGGGAGAAGTATAGCGTCTAACTAATTATGTATCAATTGGCCGTGTTGTATTTGAGTTCCTGATGACATGATAAACCCTCTCATTTTCCACAATGTTCCAAAATCATGCACAACCCCAAATGCATCTCGACTTGTTACTCTTTTCCCCTCCCCTAATATGCAAGCCCTGTTAATGCAAAAGAGTTCAGCTGCCTGGGCGGAGAGATGGTGTGGCAGTCTATGCCCCTCCACTGTGTCATGATCAGTCACAATTGCATAACCCACATTATTCAGAGAGGATATTAAGCATTTTGATGCAGACCCATCTACATAATAAACCACATCGCTGTTTTCTAATGGTTCATCTGATAAATCTAGCCTAGGTGTACACTGTTGGTTTACTGCTGTTAAACAGTCATGGGGCTCCCCATCCTCCTCTGTGGGGAGAAATGTAGCTGGATTGAGGGCTGTGTGTCTTACAACAGCAACATTTGGGAGAGACAGCAGAACATTGTGGTAGTGGAGGAACCTTGCCCCCGGCAGATGGCTTGTCTTGTACTCTAATAATATTGAGGCTACAGAGTGCGGCACGCGGAATTCTAATGGTTGATAGCACACAAGTAACCGCAACACTGCTTCTGCTGCAGCTGCTACTGCTTTTAGACAATGGGGAAGCCCTTGAGCTACAGCATCAAGTTTGGAAGAGAAGTATTCTCTAGGGTGTAATCTATCACCATGTTTTTGAATCAGTAGAGAGGACATAAAACCATCTTTCTCACATACAGCCTGGATGAATTTCTTATTTGGGTCAGGCAATCCTAAGGTTGGGGCCCCTGTTAACATAGTTTTGAGTTTATTGAAACAATCTTCCCCTTCTGTTGTCCATGTAACCTGATCTGCAGAGGCTAATTTTTGGCCATGTGCCATGGTGTGGAGCGGCTGTACTAATTTAGCATATTCGGGGACCCATTGTATACAGAAACCTGTCATGCCAAGAAAAGACATGAGGTGCTTCTTTGTCACCGGTTTACGTATTTTGTTTATCGCCTCTACCCTGGCCCCACAGACTGTTTCTCTCAGGGGTGAGCTTGTGGACTAAAAATATCACCTCCTCTTTTGCAAAATGTAGTTTCTGCAAACTTGCTTTGTGGCCTTGTTCTGCTAAGTACTTCAAGAGAGTCACTGTGTCTCTCTCACATGTTTCCTTATCAGGCGAGCAAATTAAACGGTCATCAACGCATTGTATTAAAGTGCTCCCTCCATCTAATTTTAAATTTTCCATATTATCTTTGAGAGCTGATGCGAACACAGCTGGGCTCTCGACATACCCCTGGGGCAAACGAGCCCAGGTATGGCTTATTATTAAATTAAAAGGCGAACCAAAATTGAGAATCCTTGTGCACAGGTATACTAAAGAATGCATTTTCTAGGTCAACCACTGAGATAAATGTACTATTGCCTGGTACTAGTGTCATTATTGTATATGGGTCAGGGACTATGGTGCGCACACATTAACTTCTTCATTAACCTTTTTAAGATCCTGCACAAAGCTCCACGCCTGTGTTTGGCCTTCCTGTTTGGCTTTTTTAACATGGAAGATAGGATTGCAGCATGGACTGTTAGGGCATGGAACAATTACCCCTTTCTCTAATAATTCTTCAAAAACTGTCATTCCCTCTATAGCCTCTTGTTTCAATGGATACTGTGCTTGGCACAGCCTATGGGGTCCCTTGGGTGTGACTACCAACGGTTGCACATTTTTCATTAGACCAACGTCATATTTATGCTGTGACTAGAGTGTGGGTGGTACCCCCACCAGCTGACTGTCTCCTGCTGTCATCATTGCCCCCATAAACCTTGATTGCTCATGTCGCTCTGGGATCAGATGTACACCCCGTATTCCTACAAACATACACTCATATGGGCGTCTATAAGCCTTAACTGCGGACAAGTACTCACCCCCTCCCTCATACAGGACCCAGTTCTTACTGACAGGGCACAACATCCACTCTCACTCTAGTAAAGTCTGTGTCCTGACAGCAAGTCACTTTTCTCTCTAAACCAAACTTTCTCAAACTTTTCATCCTGACTTTCTGTTACCCTAGCAGTACAGTGTAATTCATCCTCATCCATGAATACACCTCTAATTCTTTGCCTTGCTTCTCTCATTAAGTCCTGTGATATTGACCTTGGACCAGATCCAACAAGATCCCATGAATAATAGTAATTTCTATGCCCAATATAACGTTTTGTCCTGCCCATTTCTCTATTTTTATACCTTCACTAGTACAGAACAGAGCTAACCCCAAGTTACACATTAGATCTCTTCCCAACAGATTAACAGGGCAACAATCGGAGAGTATGAATGAGTGCTTTTGATATGAATTGTCATTCTCATCTTTTACAGACAGAGGTACGGTAACTCGTTCCTTCATCCCTATGACCGCTGCCCCTATTATCCCCACTGTTCCACCACTGAGTTTTGGCTTAGGATTCTACTCACTTGCTTGCTGTCAAGACTGAATACACCCTGAATCTACTAAAAATGTAACCTCTTTACCAGCTATGACTAACGTTAATTCAGGTATTATTTATTATATTACTCCCCTTGAATTTTCTCTAACAGCCTGTATTTCTAAACATTGTGTGTGTTCTAAACAATGTGTGTGTCAGTACCCCTCCTGTTGGTTCCCACCTCGGCGCCATCTTCTCTTTAACCTTGTCCTCACAAACCATCTGTCTGCATGCCTGGGGCAAGGAGAAACCTCCCGCCCCTTGAGAGCTTGGCCCGGGTTGAGTAGTGGATCACATTTAGCAGCAGAGGGCTGTTCACGAGCAGGTCTGGATTGGCATTCCTCCTCCTCCGCCAGTCTCGGCTGTGGTCAGGCCAGTCAGGTCTGGGTACCCTAGGAATGGGTTGGTGGAGATGCCAAATTGGTTGGTCGGGCCAGGTGGTGGCGGAGCCCTCGGTACAGCAGCACGATATGACGGTGGTCTCTGGTCTTCCTCCGTTCTTCGGGGTCGGCCAGAGGGACAGTCCAGGTCCAGGGATGCCCTCTCTCTGTACATGTATCTGTGTGTGTGTGTGTGTGTGTGTGTGTGTGTGTGTGTGTGTGTGTGTGTGTGTGTGTGTGTGTGTATTCCAGACACCTGGTGTTCAGCAGAAGTCTGCTCATCCTTAATGCTATCGTGAGCAACTCTGGCCTGTACATATGTGGATATGTGGAGACTGTTAAAGGCAGGCAGTACCACAGGATGGCGCCAGAGCACTAGCTACTGCCTCCAGTGACTATTGGTCCAACAGGCCTGCCGGGGGCAGTAGTGGTCCTCTCTCTGCTACTGGGGTCTCTGGCGGTGTGGGACGTCTATAGAGAAATGACCAGGGTTACACCAGGCAGTGTTCCACCCCTTTCATCCGGTTGCTGGGCCAGCCCAGCCAAAACACATTAAATAATAACAACGATGTAGTCATCCTTATAGAGGAGGATGAGGATGAGGAGATGTGTGGACCTGACCTGACACACCGGGCGAGATAGAGACAGATGGACATGATGAGGACACCGTGGACATGGCGCATGGGGTGTGCATGGGGATTCACTGAGCGCAAACCACTGGCACGCCAAGCTGGAAAGTGAAAGTAAAAACGACTGTCAGCTTCATACTATTGGCGCTGATAAACAGCGTTTTATATTCGGGCCCAAAACGTGAGGTTTAAAAAATACAAACATGATTTCAGACATTTAAGCAATATATTCAGACTAGTAGCAGACAAAAAATTCACCCATAGTTTCCACTGTACAATGACACCTCATCTGACATTTTAAATGCAGTTTATTAATCCTCCGCAAAGCATACTATATAGTAATAATGTCTAAATGAAATTAATAACACATTTGCAACATCACAGTTCTTCAGGGAGGGAGGGGTATCTGTTTTAGGGGTATCTCCAAATTTGAGATCAATAGTAGACCTCGTTGAATAAAAGGTAGTTTGTGCTGCTAGTTCGTTGATTTCGCACCTGATCTCGCACCTGCGGCGCTCAGCATCCCTCCAAGCATCTTACCATCGGATCAAGGCACCCACAGCGACAGGTTGACAGACAGGCAATCAGCCAATAAGCAGAGGTTATCTCCTCAGTTTCCAGAGGACCTGAATCTGATTGGTTGCTAAGGGCGGGGTGCTGTCATCCCGAGCTCAAGTCAAGAGCTGTCAGCCGAGGAGGCACGACTCGTGGAGGAGACGAGACGGATTGATGAAAACACGAGAGCCAGCCACACAAACAAACCCTCTAAACCGAGAAATGACCTTATAAGAAATAAGTCACAATCGCATAAGGTAGAGTGCATTTTTATGTGAAATACAGCAATGTTGGTTGATAATGTTTCATGGCGGGCTTGCCTACAATAGCAAGCTAGCTCAGTAGCTGTCTCGTATCTTGTCTCGAATAATACAGCTAGCTAGTAGTAGCTTAGACTTGGATGGATGTTGACTAGCCAGCTGGTTCTTTATATCTCACTAGGCAATCATTCATCCAAGCAAGCAGCATTGCCTTGGTGCTGCTGTAAATGCATCAATGCTGTGTCAATTTTAGCTAAATAATAAGAGTTTATGTGCCGGAGGTGTTGGCGATGGCGATGATGCCTCTCTTGCCTCTTTTTAGAGGTTGCTGCTGACAATAGGCTGAAAGCATGATGTAGAATGTAAATGTGTTGTGACAAAGAAACGATGTACACACTAGTAATTCTATAATGTCGCCAAATGTAACGCTGGTACAGTATCCAAAGTACAGTGGCTAATGTCTGACTTGCCAGCTGCGCGCTTTGTCTTGTCCCGCCCGACTCAAGCATGGAATATCCTCACCCAGAATGTTGGAATGACATGATCCCAGACAGCTCTAGAATGTTCCACTTCTAATTTCAAAGTTCTGTCTGGTTCTGTTGTTGTTGCTGCTGTTGTCTCGAGATGGCTCGACTTGCCCCGCCTGTTTAGCTGTAGTCTGCACTTGTATCACCCATTCCCGCGAGAGGCCCAGTGTACTGTGAGCGCGTCAGTCCTGTAGCTATTTGCCTTTGAATTATTTAGCTCTATCTTTTTTAAAAGACTGCAGGTTCTGGCTACCAGCTGGTAATATTACATAGATGATTTTAAGGCACATTTTACAAATATATGGCAGGTTGTTTGTGTAATATTTTATTTTTGGTGTCTGCTCATTTACTTTTCCTAGTGTTTAGATTATTCAATAGCTGATTTAACAGATAGGACTGTATTTATGGAAGACTGTCTCATTTTGCTGTCTGGCACTGTGCTGTCATGGCTTGGTTCAACATCAGCACTCCTGACCTCTTGCTGTAATGGTTTACAGGCAGATGCAGTCAGTGGTTTGACTTCGCTTAGGCTACGTTTGAATTCCCTATCGTATGCAGAGTTCCCTATAGTTTGCTAGCATGAATGGTAAGGTCATATGGGCAGTTCTGTGTAAAAGGACCCATGAGGACCAAAATGTGAAATTAATCAGAGCATATCAAATTTGGGTGTCAAATGAAAGCTAAGTCAGATATGGAGTCAGAAAGACATGTCTCAACCATCTTCCATCATAAGAATAGGGATAAGCAAAGGCTTTGACTTCTGGTCAAACATATGGAAAAGCATCTAAGAAAACATCTACCAGAAAAAGTCTTTAAAGGTTTTTAGAAAAACACAAACCTCATTAATAATAATAATAATAATAAAGTATAGACCCTAGTCAGTTAATACCAACCCTTATATTTCCCTAATAACCCACATACTGTAAGTGTAAGATATGTTCACATTTCTCTGCCTCATGAGGAGCGAGGATAATGAAA
The DNA here is from genome assembly GCF_951799395.1 of Argentina silus. NCBI lineage: Eukaryota > Metazoa > Chordata > Actinopteri > Argentiniformes > Argentinidae > Argentina > Argentina silus. Next base: position 6,737,284 of record NC_139656.1, on the reverse strand, counting down.
GTTAACTAAAGTAAGTATAGATAGACCTGCCAAGTACTGTGTATTGTGTATTGTCGTGTATCATTTAGTGTATCAATTTAGTTTATGAATTAATAAGTGATTAAAAGTGGTCATTCTGTTATGAAATCGGTAACAGAATGATCAAATAAAATTGGTAATGGAATACCTGAAATTGAATTGGCTACTTTCACTTATTGTACAGGTTGTACAGAGCCGAAAAGGGTTCTTCAGCTGTCCCTGTGGGAGAACCCTTTAAGGAACCCTTTTAGAATGCTTTCGTGGGATTTTACATGGTACTTAAAAGGGTGACAAAAGGGTCAGCCGAAAAACAGTGGGAAATCATACAGTAGTAGTTACCAACCACTGCATCAACATCCTCACCAAGCACCGCATCAACATTGTTGTTGTTGAGTACAGCGGGGAAGGCAAAGCCCGCAAATCATACATATGTACCACAAGTAACTTCCATTGAGAATGATGACATACACTTATACAAAAAGAACATATGATTTATCTCCATCATTACAGAGCACACTGACACATGTGGCGATTCTTACGGTCTTTCCCACACCGGTTGCAGACAGTAAAGAAGGTTTTCATTTTGCAGAGGCTCTCTTGAGGCAAACTAAGAGCAGATTGCCTGTCTCTGTTTGTGTCCGTTTTCTTTTCATCAATTTCCCTTTTTAATGTTAGAGTACATATGTAAGTTGATAATAAATAATACATTATTACCTTAATTAGAGTGTCTGTTGTATATTTCTACTTTTGTTTCACTATTTTATCTACATCATCATGTACAGAATGACATTCAAATCCAGAAATGATGCATTTCTGTAGGGGATCCATGCAGTAATTTACTGACTGTAGCTGAACAACCAAAATAGATATTTTCAAGGTCAATGTATCATATGATAGCTAACACCCCACTCTTTCTGCAGACATATTTGAATGTTAATTTAGAGCAGATATTTCGTTTTATGAGATATGAGTTTTGAGGTTACATTTTTCATTTTCATTGGGAATTGTTAGGAGTAGTTCTTGTGCGTAGAGTCAATTTTGCTATCAAGGGTTTTTGTTTGGCATACGTTTGAAAGTGAAAAATCGAGTCCCAGCAACCTTCTGTTACCATGGAATAACCCATATGCTCTTTACTGTACTATTCAATATTGTAAATTGCTTTCTATTCCACACTGTTGGCAATATGGGGCAGCCTATAAGCCTGCCAGAAGCCATCATGCTTCTATAGTGGACCACACACAGGGGTGATCCTGTCAGTGTTTCTCATGTCTCATGTTCAAAATGCTCTTACTGCCTTAGAGTAGTAAGCCGTCTTCCCCCCCTCCTCTCCTCATCTCCCCTCTCCTCCCCCTCCCCCCTGACTCGGTCATGCTCTACTCCCCAGCTGTTTGGCTGAGCCAGTCGTCAACGGCGACCCACTTAACTCTATTGTTCTATATGTCTGGGCTTCATGCTACAACACACACACACACACACACACACACACACACACACACACACACACATAGTGGAGCTGGATTGGACTTCACATGGTTATTTTTGACAGCACTGTGCATCTGTGAAGCTGTCATTGAGTCTGTCTGTCTGTATCTCTCTCTCTCTCTCTTCCTCTACTTTGCTGATTCTCTCCCTCATTATCACTGATTGGCCCATTGTCTCTGTAACCCACAGTGCTACCGGCTGGGTAGATCGATCGTTGTACACACGCTGGGTCTGACCATATGGTTCATATGTAATATTCATACAGCTTATGTAGCATGTAACAGTCTAGCTGCCATTCTCTACACATGAACTAATGTTTGCAGCAACAGCTTGTGAACATGCTGTCATCACATTCGTTCCCATAGTCCAGCACTTCACAGCAAACAGGAACCAATAAGAGACAAGAGTCACTAGAGACAAATAGAGGAGGTAGAATTAACCAAAATGCTGCTACAAAAACACTTTTATTGATTTAATATATTAGACAACACTTCAAAATGTTCTGAACAAAACTCCCCCTCAGATTCCATCTGGCTCTCCCATCTAATCAGTCTATTATAACTGCTAGTGAAGCCTCTAAGCCATAAATATATGCAGTCATTACATGAGGCAAGCCTTGATGCTGTGGACTTCAACTAGCTGAAGCTAGTGTTTCTAGTCAGACACCTCAGGCTGTGATGGAGGCCATGATGACTGTTAACGTCAATGGTGAAGAGAAATCAATGAAAAGTACCAGTCTTTGAAACAAACAGGAGTTGCGCCTCTATCTTTGTACATGCCTCAGGCCATAACTGTAGCCTATTGATGTTAGCCTTGCCTATTCCACATTAAAAAGTCCCATCTTATCCTGTGTGTGCATCGCTGTATAAGTAGTTTGCCACAACCAGGAGGTAGGTTACACTGGTTTCTTGTGACGTGTCTGTTTTTAGCTGAGAAGCTCTGTGTGCACTGAGGCAAACCATGACTTTGCTGTGATCATAGATAGATAGATAGGTAGATAGATAGATAGATAGATAGATAGATAGATAGATAGGTAGGTAGGTACTTTATTGATCCCAGAGGCGTTACAGCAGATCATATCACAAACAACAACAACAAAACAAAGTGACAATAGAAAATAGAATTAAAATAAAATAGACATCTGAAACATTATATACAGTAAGAACAGTCCAGTATAATTTAACATCCCCCAGCCTGACTCTGATCCCCCCCCGATCGAGCCAGCCGGAGGAGGAGTTGTACAGTGTTATTGCAAGCAGGCAGAAAAGTGCTCCTTCGTGCAACGTGGTTGTAGTAATCTGTTGTAATAAAGGGTTGCTCTTTATGCTACAAGTCAGAAAAATGAACCTCTCTGACCTCCACATTGGTGAACCTTTCTTGCTTCTCTCACACACAAACCATCCGCAACGCTCCCCTCTGTCCTCTTCTGTTTCCATAGATACCAGCCATGGTCCAGAAGTGATACAGGCTTATATAACCAGGTCTTTCAGAACTAATACACACACACTCCACTCCTCTATCCACCCCCTTCTCGCTCTTTCTGCCTCAGATCCTCTCTACATTAGAGAGTGATGTTTATTTCATAGCTAGCTCTCAGGACACACTCCACTCCGCACAGCTTTATTCTCCCTGTATTTTTATTCCTATCCTTGTATTTTACTGCACTGTTGAGACGTAGTTTGTAATAAGCATTTCATTGTACTGTTTACAGCTGTATCCTGTGCATGTGAGGTGTGTGTGTGTGTGTGTGTGTGTGTGTGTGTGTGTGTGTGTGTGTGTGTGTGTGCGTGTGTGCGTGTGTGCGTGTTTTTCTCGTGTTACATATGATTGAGCTCTCAGGCTATTCACCCATGCAGCAGTAACGATAGACCCGAGAGGTATTATTATATAATCAAGTTATTGTCAGTGTGTGTGTGTGTGTGTGTGTGTGTGTGTGTGTGTGTGTGTGTGTGTGTGTGTGTGTGTGTGTGTGTGTGTGTGTGTGTGTGTGTGTGTGCGTGTGACGCTAAATCAAATCACACACCCATGGCCTATACTGCTTCTAAGAATTCAAGAATAATACCCTGTAGACCAAAATGTATGAATTGCTTCAGTTCGCTCATGTGGACAGCGGAGGGCGCCATTGCAGAGCCAGACGGCCCTGCTGAAGGTTAAAGAGGAAAAACAATGCCTTGGTAGGTCAGATAGATTGACAGAGAATATCACCACTATTACTGCATTCATAACCAGAGGACCATAATCTTTGGTCCATTTTCTTTACATCTCAGATCTCGCTGAACTGTTTTTAAAATGTGTTTTGTTGTGACCCACAGAAACCTTTTGACTATTCTCCTGACTTACTAGACACAGACAGCCTGATCTGGGACTTGGTACGGCTCATAGTGGATCCTGATGCACCATTTTGGTAAACATTGTAGGCCTAATAGATACTCCATTCCTGTAATATTTCCTCCAGTACTTCTGTTCAGGTGGGTCAGGGGAAGAGCCCAGGAGTCTTGGCAGGCGAGGCTAGGGCAGGATTAACTTGGTTTGGCTTCCCTCTCTTTCTCTGAACTAACAACCTGGCATCATTGAACCGTTGCCAAGCCTGCCTCAGGCAGTGTTCACACATATGATTTAAGTCCAGGAATGTGACACACATTCGATTCCGGGAGATTTTGTTAATTACTACTGGAACCATGATGATCTTTTTGTGTTCTCTCTGTGACGTCAGCAACACTGCCTGTCAATACCATGTTATTTTTCTGAGGTGAATGAACTTGAAATGCAGAGCGAAAATAGCTTGTTCAGTATAACGTTAGTCATGCTCTGATCCTGTTCCTATGCTTCAGGAGGGCCCTCAGTAACCATAGACATGGCAACAGTTGTGAGTGACAGAGAGGCAGAGAGGCGTTGAGGTGCAGTGAAAGTCTTTGAGAGGATGGGGGGGGGGGGGGGTGGGGGGTGGGGGGGTGGAGAAGGGGTAGGCAGAAAGATAGAGCAAGACAAACCGTGGCAGCAGAGAAAGTATAGGGCGTAGGGAGAGACAGGAAGGGGTGGGGAGATGGTAGCTAACATTCCTCATGGTTGCTTTTGGCTCAGGCTGTTTGTTTGTTTGCTTGTTTGGGCAGGGAAGAGTGGAGTAGATGTGTGTAAGTAGGCCACATTCACTTGAATCAGGTGTGAGGTGAGTTTGGAAGCTTCTAGTAGGTCTGTCACACCCGTCTCCAATCATCTCACTATCTCTCCACCCCCTTTCATTCTTCCTTCACTCTGTCCATCCCCCACCCCATTCTGTCTGTGTCATGGGATGTTGTTTACAAAACAGCTAATGTTAGGGTATTTGTGTGGGTGGGTGGGTGGGTGCGTGTATGTATGTGTGTGTTGTTTGGTTGTAGTCCCAGTGTTGGAGGTCTCTTACAGCTGGTTGAGATGGCTTTAACCATTAATCTCATAATGAATATCTAAGCAGAATTCCATCTGTTAAACTTGCTGTTAAAGCACAGCAAAAGGCAGGATTTTTCTCCACAGTCATGTAGGCTATTTGAATTTGTCACACATCAGTTGTTGTGGCTGATGACTATGTTCTCATGACTATGTTGTAATGTATACTTATACTTTGTTTTATTTTGGTTTGCTGGTCTGACCTGCTTTATCCTGCTCAGTAGTCAGATCAAATCTGATGAACTCTGTTGAACGTGTCCGTTCTATATCCAGAATATTCTGACTGTTCCTAGTCCAAAAAGATTGTTTAGTTTGTCCCAGATGTGATTGGTTTCCAATGGTCTAAATGTCTCAGAGGAGGGTTCTTGACAGTAGACCAACAATGGATGTTGACAGTGGACAGACAGTTGATGTACTGTAAACAATATTGCAATACACACTTATTGTTCATTTAATAAGAGGGCTTTTTCACCTATCCTAGGCTACATAAACATGGATTACAATCCACTAAAATGTCATTACCACTTGAATGATACTCAATGACAATACATTATCACATTACAATACACCTTAGATGAATGCCTCATGTTTCTACATTGCAACAAATCCTTTGTCATGATTGGTCAGCCTTATTGTCCCACTCTCATTGGTTGTCTGGAAAATCAGCCACAGAGAGGAGAGCTGATGGACAGAAGAAACCACTTGCTGTTTGGCAAGGAGGAGGAAACCAGAGAGACATGTTTGTGTGTGTGTGTGTGTTTGTGTGTGTGTGTGTGTGTGTTTGTGTGTGTTTGTGTGTGTGTGTGTGTGTGTGTGTGCATGTGTTTGCTAGGCTAAATATTTTGTTTGGTGAAATCCTGAGGGGATGGCACGCCTCTTGCCCTCCTTGGCTCACTTCTTCCTCCTTAGCCAAATATTGTGCAAAAGAAGATATTGCTATTGGCGTTAGGAAAAGAGGGAATGGTTGAGGCCGAGTTTGACAAGGTTGTTGAGCAAATGAGCTTATGAAGACGGTTACAGTGTCTGTACAGTGTGGGTCAATTCAGCAACAGCAATGACTATTGTGTTTATTCAGGAAATGGTTTGACATAAATGAATAACAACATTCCTCTGCGGGTTCATGCCAGGCTAACCACAAACCTACACACACACACACACACACACACACACACACACACACACAGACACACACACACACACACACACACACACACACACACACACACACACACACACAAGTTATTCAGGTTTACGTTCTGAGTTTATGTGTGGCCCATATGTGCTCTCAAATTCATACTCTCTCTCTTGTGTCCATAGTCCCCTGAGTTCTCTGTGGGTTAGCCTTCTCAGGGGACCCGGTTGACATGACGATTGTGACCTTAACACCAGGAAGTCACTAAGGGCATCACTCCTGTGAACGAGCCATATATATATATATATATATCAGAAGCTTGCCGTGAGAATGAGCCAAACATTTTTCCGTTGGCATGTCCAATTAACCTGCATTTGATTAGTTGGCTATATCTAGCCTCTAAGTTATCTTATTTATTTATTTTAAGTTTTGCCTTAGAGACAAAGTAATTGAGAAACAGTTAGCAGAACGTTTGTTTTTCACATGCCTGTGGATTAACACCAAACGTTCACTCTTTCACACTCCTCTCTCTTTTTTTTCTCTGTCTGTTTGGGGATCCTCTTGTTTGTATTTCTCTTTCTCTTTCTCTTTCTCTTTCTCTCTCTCTCTCTCTCTCTCTCTCTCTCTCTCTCTTTCTGTAAAAAGGTGTGTCCACCCTCAGTAATCCTACACCGGGCCCATGTACACACTGTGGTGACTGTAACTAGCCAAACAGCCTCAGCCAGTGACTACACACACACACACACACACACACACACACACACACACACACCCACATTACATGTGTTTGGGGTCTGACTCAGGCAGGGGCATGCAGTATTGCCAGAGAGAGAGAAAGAGAAAGAGAGAGAGAGAGAGAGAGAGAGAGAGGTACTGTACAGAGGCAGACAGAAAGGAGGGAAGGAGAGTGGGAGACTGGGAGAAAGAGTGTAGGAGAAAAAAAAAAGAGGAAACAATTATCTCATTTCCAAACAGTCGTAAGGAAAGGAGGGGCAAGGAACCAGCGGAGGAGTTAGAGAGAAAAGGAGAACCACCCAAACTCCCCAAACCACCCAATCAAGTGAGGCAGCTGGAATTGGATCCCTCCCTCCATCTCCACCTGAGAAAGGAGGAGTGCAGCTGTGTCACAGAGACACACTGGGTAGAGAGAGAAGAACAGGTGAGAGGAGAAAGAGGAGGAATCAAAGAAAGAAAGAAGAGTTCACAGAGAATCCGTACCGTGTGAGAAAAGAAAGTGCCTCTTTGGGAAAGGCTCTGTTTGTCCGTGTCTGGGAAGAGAGAGAGTGTGAGAAAGAAAAAAGAAAGAGAGGAGAGAAGCACCTCAACTCACAGGAGAGTTGCGCGTCTGTAACAACAACAAAACAACTACCTCACTGTCTAACCACCTGAGGAGGAGCAACACTGCACTCGCTACCCGAGGAGCACAACAGAAGAGAGTAGGACCCAAGAAAAAAGAATATTGACCAAAAAAGCAACAGAACGACCCAGAGAGGAAGAGTGACACAGCCAGGAGAGAAACTCGAACCACCTGATAACCGGAAAAAGGGGGGGGGGGGGGGTGATATCCTTGTCTGCCTGAGGAATAAAAAGACAAAAGACAGGAGGAAAGAATACAAACTA
>NC_139656.1:6719609-6722109 GCF_951799395.1 Argentina silus | reverse complement strand
GAAGAGTGAGACAGAGACACCGTGAGCCAGAGAGCAGACTATGCTGAAGGAGACACCAGAGTTAGCCTGCTATGGTCACTGAGGCCTGCCTGGCCCTGACGCTGTAGGATTTACCCCTGAGTATCCCTGGTCCTGTCCTGGAGGAGTAGACGGACACTTCCTACTGCTAGTTCGGAGGAGATATACGGAGGAGCGTTTCTGTTCTGTGGACGTCAACTTTCTCTAGCTCTTATATAGAGGAGAAGATGCATCTACCCCGAGCAGCCCCATCTCAGCTGTGAGGCCTGCGTCCTCTGGATAGGAGTACCTGCAGCTCTGTCACATTGAGGAGATTCTATAGCCTAGTTACAGACATTGAAAGTGGATATCAAGCTGCTTGTTGGATTTAGTTCGGTTCTGGACCACATTCTGTGTTTGTAATGGAGGAGTTGGGTCACAGTGCTGCTCTCCTGGGAGTTCACAAGTTCACTGTCCCTGCTCCACCCCGGCATGTTGTAAAGGCCTAACCGATCTCTGCTGGCCTGAAAAGGCCTAACTTATCTCCACTGGCTTTAAATAGACCTAACCTCTCTCCACTGGCTGAAATAACCCTAAGCGATCTATACCAGCCTGAATAGGCCTCTCGACATGGAACCGACTGGCTTTAATTCTCCCCTCCTCCTGAGACTGGATACTGTCATGGTGGAGTAGCTGGGTAACATACAGTAGACATCCACCAACCCTCTTCCCCTACCCCCTTACTCCTCACCCCTCACCTCCACCCTTCTGCCCCCTCACCCCATCCCTGTCCTCTGCTGTCTCGCTCTCTCTCTCTGTCTGCACCATGGAGGTGCCGGTGAGATGGAGCAGGGCCAGCGTCATCAGCTTCATTAAGGGCCTGGGTAAGGTGTGCGTGTGTGTGTGTGCGTGTGCGTGTGTGTGTGTGTGTGTGTGTGTGTGTGTGTGTGTGTGTGTGTTCAAAAGAGAGGTTGATGTTTCTCACTGTTCAGTGTGTTAGCCTGAGGACAGAGCTACAGTATGCAGCCTTTGCTTTGGCCTTCTGCCTGTCTAGTGAAATGAAGTCACAGAGTGTGTGTGTGTGTGTGTGTGTGTGTGTGTGTGTGTGTGTGTGTGTGTGTGTGTGTGTGTGTGTGTGTGTGTGTGTGTGTGTTATTGACCGGACAACATAAGGGAATGCATGAAGACTGACTCTCCAGTAACATGTGTTCTGTCATCAAAACATGTAGTGTCTCACAAATCCATTCAATGAAGCGGGATAGTTCAAACGTAGTCTTTATACGACATGACTTGTGTAGTCATCGCGGGTGTGGAAACACAGAAATGTGACGGTTTTTTTGAGGGATGAGGTTGCGCTATTTTAAGAGTAGGCTTCTGGTCACAAACATCCTCAGCCACATGACAGGGACACAACCGACCTCTCTCTCCGCCTCTGTCTCTCTGTCACTACCCTCTCGCACCCCCCCGCCCAGTGACATCATTTCGGAAATGAAAACACCATCTGGCCACTCGAGGCCTAACGGAGAGACAAGGGGAGCTACACTCTGTGTGTGTGTGTGTGTGTGTGTGTGTGTGTGTGTGTGTGTGTGTGTGTGTGTGTGTGTGTGTGTGTGTGTGTGTGTGTGTGTGTGCGTATGTGTGTGTGTGTGTGTGTGTGTCTGCGTGTGTGACTCACTGAAAAGTACATGATTTACCTTTGGGTTCTGGGTTCTACAAACCTTTGGCATCACACCGAAGGCGTACAGTAATGTAAAGTGTGAGTGGTTGACAGATTGACTGACATATCGTCTCTCCCACAGCCTCTCCGGTCGGACTGAAGCCGCCCCTCCCCCCCGTCAGCGGAACCTCCGGAGAGAGGAAGGGTCCCGTCGCCATGGTGCCCGTAACCGTGGACCCCGAGAGCAAGCCGGGCGAGTTCGTCCTCAAGAGCTTGTTCGCCAACTTCACCTCCCTCTCTGAGCGCAAGATACGCATCATCATGGCTGAACCGCTGGTGAGTTTGTGTGTGTGTGTGTGTGTCAACTTGTGTTGGTGTCTGCTTCCTTGTTTTCTCTGTCTCTGCTGACTAAGATCAGTCAAATGTCACTGTCCTTTAGATACAGTATGTCTTAGGTTCAGAGACACAGAGTCTGTGTTTGTGTAACCAGACCTTCACTGGCTCATATTTTCCCTTGTACACAGTTGTTATTGTATATTGTTGCTGTAATGGCTAGTGTGGTTAGCCTCTGGCTGAACCTGACTCCACTGTCTTCTTTTTCCCAGACCCTATGGAATGTTTACTGTCATACCCCCTACACACACACACTCCTCTTCTCCTCCTCCCAGCCTCCCCGACTCTTTCACTCCTCTCTCTCTCTCTCTCCTTCTTTCTCTCACTCTCTCTCTCTCTATCTTAATCTCCTCTGGAATGGTAGGAATTTCTTCTAAGAGAGAACACCTTAACTGTCATAAAACATATTCACAGTCATGAACTTGACAGGGGGGCCCACCTGTCTGAATGTAG
>NC_139656.1:6619609-6704609 GCF_951799395.1 Argentina silus | reverse complement strand
TCTGTGTCTGTGTCTGTGTCTGTGTCTGTGTCTGTGTCTGTGTGTCTGTGTCTGTGTGTCTGTGTGTGTGTGTGTGTGTGTGTGTGTGTGTGTGAAGCTTTCTAACACCTTTATCATATCTCTTGCCTCACTGACTAATGTCAGTATGGAGACGAGGTTCCGGGTCCTGAGATGGAGAACGCGTGGAACGCTCTGGTCGGCAACGAGAAGTGGAGCAACAACCTCCGAACAGCCCTCCAGTTCCTCATCAGCCTGTGTGGGGTCAGCAGTGATACCACTCTACTGCCCTATGTGAGTACACACACACACACACACACACACACACACACACACACACACACACACACACACACATTGACCAAGAACTCTTTCATTCATACAGACATGCTACTGATAACAGCTGAAACTATATTTTTCTTTCTTTGTTTGGACTACTGTACTTTATGCAGCTCACACACTGTATACTTGTGCACATTTCCCAGACTTCCAGACATGACGTAGAGTCTGTGTGTGTTTCAGATCAAGAAGGTGGTGATCTACCTGTGTCGTAACAGCACCATCCAGACCATGGAGGAACTGCTGTTTGAGCTGCAGCAGACAGACCCAGTCAACCCTGTGGTGCTCCACTGTGACAACCCGCCTTTTTACCGCTTCGCAGCCAGTAACAAGTCCTCTGCCGTCCACACAGGTGAGAGAGGACGTCCCCATTGGCTGGGTCCAGGTGTCCATTAAAGATCCAGACACAAGGGTCAGATTCGGTAGATACACACATGGGAGAAAATGTTTTAAATGAAAGTATGAAACTAAAAGGATGGGAACATTTTCTTATTGGACAAATTTAGGTTCTACTGTTTTTGTGTGTGGATCGTTATAGGATCATGATCATTAAAGCGCAATTTGACTAAAAATAGATGTCCCAGTAGGAAACTTAGGTTTACTGCCTGAAATAATCTTAGCTTGACTTCCTGGAACTTTGAGACCAGGAATTTATTCCAGGAAGTAAATTTGAGCTTGCTAGTGGGATACCTAAAGTATGAGGATAATAAAAATAATAATATTTTTGGACCGTCTCGATGGTGGGCTGAAGAGAAATATAGAAACAAATGATTACATTACATTACATTACCACTCAACATTTCAGTTGTTTCACCCAAGTGGTCATGTTTATTCTCATGTTGCTTCTGTGTTGTGTGTATTTGTGTGTGTTCAGGCACCACTTCCAGCAGTAACACTGTTGTGGCTGGTCAGGAGAACTTCCCGGAGACAGACGAGTCCAAACTGGCCAGAGACAACGAGGAGAGGTCAGTCACCTTTTATAAACTAGTCAGTCTGAGTCAGTCTGCCTTTTACTTATGCGTTGGACAATTGAGGTATGTGATTGCCAGATGAATAGATCTGTTTAGAATGTATGTTTTTATTGATATTGTTTGTCTCATCAGGGCCAGGGCTCACAACAGACTGGAGTCTCGGTATAGCAACAGCTCAGGAGGTTCCTATGACGATGAAAAAAGTGAGTATGGCCCGCAATAAAGATCAGAACTCTCACACACACACACACACACACACACACACACACACACACGCACACACACACACACACACACACACGCACACACACACACACACACACTCGCGCACACACACACACCATTAGTCCTCAGCTATTCCACCACTTAGGGAATGGGCCTTGGGACCTGCATTCCTTTTCATCCTTCACAATGTTAGCCACTCTAACAATAAGGGACTGACAGGAGTGACTGGAGTTTTAAAGCTTTAAAGAGACCAACTTGACCGGAGTACAACGCATCACTTAAGTACCCGTGATCTCCCAAATCAGCTAGAAGCTGGCCCCAAACATTTGTTATTGTTTGGTATGCATGCCTATTCAACCATCAGTGGCCCTTCACCAGGACAACATATTTGTGCTTTCAAAACCATTCACAAACATGAGACAGACACTTAGATGAAATTACAGTCTTCTCATTAGTGTGCCAGACATTCAGTCTGGAAGCGATCAATGTCAACCACATTACTCTGTCTCTGTCTCTGTCTCTCTCTATGCCTCTGTCTCTCTATCTCTCTCTCTCTCTCTCTCTCTCTCTCTCACACACACACACACACACACACACACACACACACACATACACATACACATCTCACAGAGTTAGGCATTAGTAAAGGCATGCACTATTTCCATGTTGAGCTTGCATACCAGGCACATCTGCTTTGGGAGGGTTCCAGAGTGTGTGTACATCTTCCACATGCGTGTGTGTGTGCGTGTGTGCGTGCGTGCGTGCGTGCGTGCGTGTGTGTTTGGCGATGGTTGATTGGCTTATCGCATACCACACATTTGTAAAATAGCTCGAGGGTGTTTTTTTACATGACTGGTCTATTTATAATCTGTCATCATCTGATGTTTATCTGAATAAAGTGGAGTATTTTGATCTGAAGAGAGGCCTTCTGTGTCGTTCCATATCTACTGTTTCTAAGGTAACACCTTCAAGCGTTCTCTCTTAGTTCCACGTAACTGGGTTGTTGTTGTCATTCCATTTATTTCCTGATTGGTGTTGTTTCCGTAGATGACCCGCTGCCCCCCTATGCTGGTTGGCTGATGAGTGTCCTGGAGACTAACCGGCCGCAGTCGTTACCGATGCCCGTCAACGGAGGGTGCTGGGCTCCATTAGTGGACTACCTACCCGAGACCATCACCCCTAGAGGACCACTACACAGGTACACACACACACACACACACACACACACACACACACACACACACACACACACATCAACACCTGCCACACGTGGATTGACAGACAGTCAAACACGTATACAGAACCTGTCCAGCCTGCTGGTTCTCAGCTATGTAGAGAATGTGTCTGTAGGAGGATTATCAAGAAATAATCAGTGTTCCTAAACACCTAGAAACGATCACTGTCGCTTGAAGGGAGAACACAGATATCATATCTCATCACTGTCAACTGGGAGGAAAGACCTGTGTGTCTGTTAAAAAGCTGTCCGTCAAAGGCACAACATTGTTATCCTGGGTCATAATCTCACTTTGGAGAGAGGAGAAGACATTTTGCAACTCTAATATTTTGTTGAGGAATAAAGTACAGGTGCACAACTAGTTATCTACAACTGCCCTGCAAATGTTCAATCTCCTACCGAATTAGGTACCCCACCAAATTGATCAATTAATGTCAGTAGTCTGGAGACTTCAGCATCAGGGCCCCCAGATCTAAAACAGCTACTGTTAAAAAGGCGAGAAAAGATTACAGCAGACATACTGCAGCAACCACAGACCAGTTATTCACCCCTAAAATCATGTGAAATGTGCTGGCTGTTCTTCTGTCCCCAGGTGTAACATTGCAGTGATCTTCATGACTGAGATGGTGGTGGACCACAGTGTGAGAGAGGACTGGGCTCTCCACCTCCCGCTGCTGCTCCACGCACTCTTCCTGGGTAGGACACACACCCCTCTCTCTCTCTCTCTCTCTCTCTCTCTCTCTCTCTCTCTCTCTCTCTCTCTCTCTCATGTACTTATTGTAAGTTGCTTCAGATAAAAGCGTCTGCTAAGAGACTAAGATGTAACAATGTCTCTCTCTCTCTCTCTCTCTCACTTATACACTCATTTTATTTTTTAAATTATTAAACCTTCATTTAGGCTGGAGAGGTCCTTCTGGGACCAAGGTCTCTTTTTCAGGGGAGCCCTGCTTCCAAACATAAAACAGATCATAAATGTACATTTAAATTATAGACACAATACAATTCATTCATTCCATATCAATCACAAAGTACATTTACACAATATACTGTGGCTCAGTTGGTAGAGCATGGCGCTGACAACGCTTAGGTTGTGGGTTTGATTCCTGCTGGGACCATATATACTGAAATGTATACACTCACTGCAATGTAAGTCGCTTTGGATAAAAGCGTCAGCCAAATGGCATTTATTATTATTATTATATAGGTATAATGGAAGTGTCTGTAAAAGAGCTTTCTATATAAAGAGGAGGCAATGTTGGGCCTTTCTACTAGACAGGGATAACCATCCAATAGATTGATAGAAGGTACAACTGTGAGTACGAAACCCATCACCAGTTATAAAAGGGATTGCACAATGGTACACTGCTTCCAATGATTTAAATGTGGTGGCGGCTGCATGCATATACATTATATCTCCATAGTCAAGAACTGGTCAGAGCGTTGCCTGAACAACCTATTTCTGTACAGGAACCCTCAGATGACAGATCCGCCAGACAAAAGGGCCCCTATTACCAAGGGGAATGTCTCACACGCACACCCACACCCACACCCACACCCACACACACACATACGCACACAGACCACTTACTCACACATTCTCCTCGAGGGAGGACATGGAGTTAAATATATGGAATCAGACATGGCCTTTACTGCCACTTAGAGAGAGATAACATCAGGAACATTACTACCCCACCCCTCATCTACACACACGCACAGGGCACACACACACACACACACACACACACACACACACACACATACTGTACATATACAAATATAGTACACACGCACCTCATGTAAACACACACACACACTCACATAAAGGACGAAGCATGTCATATACATAATCCCACACACACACACACTTTCATGGCGTCGACTAACAGTACGTAACAGAAAATACCCCGACACTGTAATCTCTCATCTCCGACCCAAACTATGACAAGCATGTACCGTAGGACAGACCAGTGCTTTGTGTTCAGCCGACATACATTCCTTCAGGCATGTGTTTCTCTCCAGGATAAACTCATCTGACATTTACTCACATACTTCTCCTGCTTTGGCGTAACCAGTCAGTTCTATGTACATCATCTCCAATGTGTTTTTTTTACTCTAAATATTGATACAAAGGAACAGTCATGTATGACGCATGACCTACTGAATAATTATCGTTTTCGTTTTTACATCCACGTCAAAGAGTTAGCTCGCTAGGTGGCCTTAAAATAGTTTTAGTTATAAGGTAGTTTAATTATAAGGTAGTTTAATTATAAGGTAGGCTGAAACAGATATACCTGTCTGTGTTTCTACGTACTGTGTTACATTCATCAACATGAGTGTTCCTGTGGGTGTATAACTCTGAGTGTGTGCATATGTATCCTACAGGTCTGGACCACAACAGGCCTGAGGTGTTTGAGCACAGCAAGCGTCTCCTCCTCCACCTCCTCATCGCCCTCTCCTGTAACAATAACTTCCAGGTGAGTGTGTGTAAACCAGGGGACGTGTGCGGTTTGCCAGCCTGCCGTAAAGGCTGTAGCATCATGTGACTGTGTTGAGGAGTGTGTCAACCATGGTTTGGTTTGTGTGTTTCCAGGTCATAGCCTCTGTGCTTCTGCTGACCAGGGAGATCAGTGACAACAAGACTCTCACCATCAAATCCAGCTACCAGCCAGAGTACCAGTACTCCGGTAAATACAGTACTTAAGAATCAACAAGAACAGTTTTGACAGGGACCGCTCCACCTCATTCCACCAGGCTGACCTGGTGTCCTTCTTATTCCCTACTCCCTCTCTGGTGGACTTCCTGACTCTGACTGATGTTAAACAAGACTTATCATCTAGTCTTTGACAGTGATTACTTTCTGCCATTCTAACTAAGCAGTTTTTGTTGTTGTTGTTGTTGTTGTTGTTGTCGTCTCAGGTGGGGCGGACTTCCTGCGTGAGTGGCAGGCATCCCCAGCTGCCGACTCTGGGCTCAGCTCCTCATCCAACTCTTCTTCTGCCAGCCTGGTGGGTGGCAGTGTCGGGGGCAGCGTGGGAAACCTGCCTCTGATCACCCCCGACGACCTGGAGGACCTAGAAGACACGCCCAGCGAGACCGATGACAAGACAAACAAACTCATTGAGTTCCTCACCACCAGGTACACACACATAGAGTAGACAACGTGTGGGTGTGTGGGTGTGTGGGTATGTGCGTGCGTGCGCGTGTGTGAGCATGCGAGCCTGTGTGTGTGCGTAACCTCTCTGTGGTGGTGATGGTGGTGGGTATGTACAGTGCCTGGAGTACTGCTTTGTGGTTGCTTAGAGCGTTCGGGCCGCTGTGGGTGCATGAGGACATCACGCCCAAGAACCCCAAATCTACAAGCGCCGAGCAGCTCTCCAACTTCCTTCGACATGTCGTCTCCGTCTTCAAGGAGTCCAAATCAGGTAAGAGCTTTTCCTCTGTTCAGACGACTGTTATTACTTCTAAATAGCTGTCTAGAATGAGCTTTGTCTATGAACTAATGGATTGGGCAGATTGTGTGTCATAAAAGACACCAGAAGTGTGTGTGTCTCATGTCTCTCCTGTGTGTGTGTGTGTGTGTGTGTGTGTGTGTGTGTGTGTGTGTGTGTGTGTGTGGTGTGTGTGTGTGTGTGTGTGTGTGTGTGTGTGTGTGTGTGTGTGTGTGTGTGTGTGTGTGTGTGTGTGTGTGTGTGTGTGTGTGCGTTGGCCAGACTTCCACCTGGAGCAGCAGTTGAGTGACGTGGCGTTGCAGACAGCGCTGTGCAGCTCCTCCCGTCACTACGCCGGCCGCTCCTTCCAGGTCTTCAGGGCTCTGAAACAGCCAATCAATGCCCACGCAGTCTCTGACCTGCTTTCACGACTCGTAGAGGTGGTGGGAGAACACGGGGACGAGGTGCAGGTGAGTGTGAGTGTGTGTGTGTGTGTGTGTGTGTGTGTGTGTGTGTGTGTGTGTGTGTGTGTGTGTTTGTCTGTCTGCCTGTCTCTGTGTCTGTGTGACTGTGTGTGTTTATCTAATGTACTGTATTTAATTGATCTAATGTGTGTGTGTGTGTGTGTATATTTCAGGGCTATGTGATGGAGGTGTTGTTGACTCTGGAATCAGTAGTTGTGAACCTGGCTGAGTGTCTGAAGAACAGTGATCTGATGGCAGCTCTCACCAGGTGGGCTTTGGACATTAAACCCCTGTTTTTCGTGTCATCAACTGTCAAGGTCTTGGAAGCCTGAAGTTCTAAAAAAAAAAAAAGATTTCTCACACTTTGTTTCCATTGTATATCAGTATATTCTTACTCTAACCCTCTTTTGTTCTTAGGACCTCCTCCCCAGACTTCCTGACCAATGAGAAGCTGACGTGTAACAGGAAAAGCACTGGCCAGCTGAACCTGCCGGGGATGGGCCTTGCCGGACTTTCCGCAGAACGCAGTCGTCACCAGCGTTCCTATTCGGTCCCAAAGAAGTTTGGCGAGAGCGGCAACCAATCACACGATCCACCTCGCAGTGCCACTCTCGACCGCATACAGGCGAGGGAACAAGTTTATTGATCCTGTTTATTTATGTTACTGTACCTAATGATTCACTTACTTAAACAAATGTATTTGTTGTAAGTCGCTTTGGATAAAGGCGTCTGCTAAATGCGTAAATGTAAATGTAAATGTAAATGTAATCACCGTGATGAAAGTTTTCCTCTCCTATGTTTATTCATTTCTTTTTAAATTCCTGTCATCACACAGGCCTGCACCAATCACGGCCTTGCACGCCCTGGACGCAGCCTCTGCTCCGTCTCTTCATCAACCAATCGCATTGATCCCAGTGTATTGTCTGACCCCGCCCACGTGTCCCATCCCTCTTCACTATTGGCTACTGTGTTCTGGGTGGCAGTGTCACTCATGGAGTCAGACTTTGAGTTTGAATATCAGATGTCACTACGTCTGGTACACAAGCTCCTGTCAAAGGTTTGTAATGTATACATGTCATCAGGTATGTGATAGCATAGCAATGATCATGGGCTAGATATATACTGAGTTTGAGTATCAGATGTTTCTGTGGCTTATCCACATGCCACTGTAATTTAAAAGAAAACAAAAGAAGATATTAAATTTTTATCTGACCTTTATTTATTGAGACAAGTGTCGTTAAAATAAAACATCCTCCTCAGACAAACCTGGTCCAAGTCAACAAATAATTACCAACACACACATTGCATTTAAAACAATTAAGAGCCTCATGAATACATATTGATAGTGTTCTCAACATCCTACTCTGAACTCCATTTCCCAGGTTCCCCTGGACCGTGCTGAGAACCGTGAGAGGTTGGAGAAGCTGCAGGCTCAGCTCAGGTGGAGTGGTTTCTCTGGTCTACAGCAGCTCCTGCTCAAGGGCTTCACCTCCCAGACCACCTCAGACCTCACCCTGCAGCTCTTCTGCCAGCTCACCCCCGTCTCACGGGTGCCTGTGGTGGACACGTCACAGGCTATAGGTAGGCATCGCCTGTCAGTCAGTGTCACTGTCTTCCATTTGAACTTAATACAGTGGTTAATATAAGAAAGAGTCAGTAATGATGATGATGATGCTTTGCGTTTATATAGTGCTTTATCTCAAAAAGGCATTTTCCTAAGTGTTTTACATTACATTGTATGGGGTTAGTTCACCTCTTCCACCTCTAACCCTAACATCTCTCTCTCTCTCTGTGTGTAGGTTTCCCTCTGAATGTGCTGTGTCTGCTGCCTCACCTGGTCCAGCACTTTGGTCACCCCACTCAGTTCTGCAAGGAGAGCGCGGAGAGGATCGCACAGGTACGGGACACCGCCACGCACCGTCTGACTCGAAGCAGGCTGATCAACAATCTAATGTTACACACACATTCCGTTCCAAGACTTACGAGTTGTGCTCTCTCTGTGGGCGTCTGTCTCTATCTTTCTCTCTCTCTCTCTCTCTCTCTCTCTCTCTCTTTCTCTCTCTCTTCCTTTCTTTCTCCCCCCTCCTCCTAGGTGTGTCTAACGGAGAAGAATACTAAGTTGTCCCACTTGGCCCACGTGATGACTCTGTATAAGACGCGTTCTTACACGCGGGACCCTTTCTCCTGGGTCAGTGTGGTGTGTCGCTACCTCCACGAAGCCTTCTCTGACATAACTCTCAACATGGTCACGTATATGGCAGAGGTGAGTGGGGAGCTGTGAGCAATAACATACTGGAGTTTTTTTCGATAGAAAAGCATTAGCTTTAGAAAAGTAGAAGGTAAAGAGTTAAAAGTGCAAAACCTCCTTTCTCTCTGTAGCTGCTAGAGAAAGGCCTTCCCAGCATGCAGCAGTCCTTGCTCCAGATCATCTACTGTCTGCTCAGTCACATGGACATGACAGCCATCCAGGTCAAACAGTTCAACGCTGACGTCCTCAAGACCATCGAGAAGTTTGTCCAAGTGAGACACCTGACCACCTCAATACCTCATTACCTCCTATGATACTTCAATATCTGCCCAAATATGTTTCTCCCTGTGTTTGTGAGTGTGTGTTTAATCCGCTCTCCTATGTGTGTGAATGTGTGTGTGTGTGTGTGTGTGTGTTCCACAGACGGTGCACTGGAAAGATGCTCTGAACATCCTGAAGCTGGTAGTGTCTCGTTCGGCCAGCCTGGTCCACCCAGCTTACAGCCACGGCCATGGTGACCTGTCTAACCTGGAGGTCAGCCGCGTCTGGGACGGCTCAGCCAAGGCCCTGCCCGGGAAAACACTTGACTTCACCTTCGACATATCTGAGGTGTTTGTCTCTCTGTCTTTCTCTGCCCTGCCTGGCAAAACACTCAAACTTCGCCATTGACATATCAAAGGTAGGGGGAACACATCTGCAGCTAACCTGTTCTCTTACACTATTTCTTTTACTCTGTGTGTGTGTGTGTGCGTGTGTTTGTGAGTGTAGACCCCTGTCATAGGGCGGAGGTTTGATGAGCTGCAGGGTTCAGGAGGTAGAGAAGGGAAGGCCAGAGCCATGGCTGTGACTCGCAGTACCTCCTCCACCTCCTCTGGCTCCAACTCTAACACGGTCCTAGTGCCCGTCAGCTGGAGACGACCTCAGTCCTCTCAGGTAACACAGGATACAATACCTTCAACTCGGTTGTAGTC
Source organism: Argentina silus (assembly GCF_951799395.1). Classification (NCBI taxonomy): domain Eukaryota; kingdom Metazoa; phylum Chordata; class Actinopteri; order Argentiniformes; family Argentinidae; genus Argentina; species Argentina silus. The sequence goes on along the minus strand of NC_139656.1, from coordinate 6,694,732 downwards.
TTCAGGTTGCTTCATTCCAGTGCTGTGACTACATTTAGACCATTTAGACACGACCAGTCCGTTAACTGAAGGAGATGTTATTGCTAGCGAACAAGTGTTATATATTTCATACATTGGATCATATTCACCCCCCTATTCTCCCTGCAGAAGAGAACCAGAGAGAAGCTGGTGAACGTTCTGTCTCTGTGTGGGCAAGAGGTTGGACTCACCAAAAACCCTTCTGTAAGTCCATCGACGCCTCTATTCCTGGTGAAGGTGCTTGAACCTAAACACTTAGCCACCCCCCCCTAGCTGTTTCCTGTCTCTAACTCCTCTCATTCGCCTGTCACCTGCCACCCCTCCCTCAGGTGATCTTCTCGTCCTGCGGGGACCTGGAGCTGATGGAGGTGCAGGTGAGCGGCGTATCATCGGAGGAAGGCGGGACCAGAGAGGACACGCTGGACGACACGGCCAGCGAGCAGCAGTTCCGAGTTTTCCGAGACTTCGACTTCCTGGACGTGGAATTGGAGGACGGAGAGGTGAGACGCGCCCACTCAGGCAGTTACCACGGAGACAAAGAGACTCCTCTTGTTGGAGTCGTTGTAGCAGTCATAATAATTCAGATGTTTGACTTGACACAGTTGTTGACCACCTGAACATGCAGTTATCATCTTCTATTTACTTAATATGTGATTTGACACTTGATTTGTAGATGTTCTCTCTGTCTCTGGTATGTCTCTTTTTTCCCTCTCTCTCTCTCTCTCCTTTCTGTTACTAGTTGCAACATGTTATTTCTCTATTTCTCCCTCTCTCTCTCTCTAACCTTCTCTCTCTTCCCCTGTCTCTCTCTCTCTAACTCTGTGTTTCTCTCTCTTCCCCTGTCTCTCTCTCTCTAACTCTGTGTTTCTCTCTCTCCCCTGTGCTGCGTAGGAGCTCCAGGTAAGCTCTCTCACACTGCGACGCTGTGTCTGTGTCACTCTGAGCGCGTGCGGTAGCTCCGAGCAGTGCTGTGGTGTTGTTAATGGAGCTCGAGGAAGTTTGTGTTCCATGTTCAACAGAAACACACACTAGACATCTTCTTTTTGCTTGACTAGAGTACTAGATTCATAAGCATGACACAATGGATGAGCAATAACCATGAGAGAATAGCAAAATGACATATTCAGTGGTAATGTTGGTCAGTGTATGCGCTATGTGTTGACATCACTGGGAACATTAATGCAAATCAGAGAAAAGACTAGGAATTTAATTTGTGCTCCTTTTGCTGGCCCATAGCAGGCTTGTAGCTACAAGCTACATGTTTCTAGTGAGTGACCAGTCCCTTCATGTAAAGGTTGTATAAGAGGGAACTGACAGAGATTGTCCTGTGTCTAGGCTCAGTCTTCACCAGTGAAGAGCATTGCTAATGTTGATCTGTCTGGCTGTGTGTGCGTGTGTGTGTGTGTGTGTGTGTGTGTGTGTGTGTGTGTGTGTGTGTGTGTGTGTTTGTGTCTGTGTCTGTGTCTGTGTCTGTGTCTGTGTCTGTGTCTGTGTCTGTGTGTGTGTCTGTGTGTGTGTGTGTGTGTGTGTTTGCGTGTGTGTGTGTGTGTGCGTGTGTGTGTGTGTGTGTGTGTGTTTTAGGGTGAGAGTGTGGATAACTTTAACTGGGGGGTGCGGAGGCGGTCCCTGGACAGTACAGAGCTGGGAGACCTGTTGGAGGAGAGTCAGCACTCAGGCAGCACCCCCAGTCTGGGCCACGAGGACCCCCATGACTCTGACGAGTCCTCAGAGGAGGAGGAGTCCTCTACCAGCCAAAGCCTCTCCCACTCACAACTCGTATGTTCTAACCACAACACAACCATGACCACACACAACACACCATAACTCTACACTGAGCCTAGCACTGGTTGCAACAGAAATGTGTTGTATCTGTTATATTGTAAAGCTGCTCTCTCTCTCACGTTACAGACTAATCTCTCTCCATCTGAGGAGACCAATCAAACAGACTCTCTGTCTACATCGTACGACACGTCTGCCGACCCACAATCCTTCACCGCCACCACCCCCAGCCAGGGGGGGCTCACTGACGAGCAAGGAGGCCTACGGGTGAGCACGCACAAACACACACACACACACACTAAGTTGTTTCTAAGCTAAGTGTGTGTTAGAGTGGTAGTTTATGGCCACGTTAGTTAATGTCATTTTTTAATCCATTGCTGCTGTTCTGTTCATACTGAATCTGTCTCTCCATGTCTCTCAGACAAGTCTGTGTGTGGAGGACGAGGACACTCAGGCCCACGACGACGACCTGTCTCTTAGCGTCAATGAGCTGCCTCAAGGCTCTGACTGTGGCGAAAGCTTCACCCTGGAGCTGCCCGGTCAACCGCTCGACCACGAACTCAACCTCGACAGCGACCGTGAATTCAGCCAACCCCCGCTCGGCTTTCTGGACCCCAGCTGTCTGCCCAGGTACCGAGATGTACACACAGGGCAGAGCACATACCACAGACACACTCACCACACCCACCATTTAACAAAAACAGAACATAGAGCACTGCATGAGTTCTTATTTGAAGTTGTTCTTTTAACATTGTGCGTGTTTGTGTGTGTGTGTGTGTGTGTGTCTGTGTTCCTCTCTCCCATCTCCACGGTGACAGTCTCCGTGATGACGTGGATGACCTAGAGGACCTGGGGTTCCCTCCTCCCCCCTCTCCGTTCTTCTCTGCCATCTTGGCAGCGTTCCAGCCGGCGGTATGTGACGACGCAGAGGAGGCGTGGCGTTTCCATATCCACCAGCTGGTGACGGACTCAGACGGCTCGTGTGCCGTCTACACCTTCCACGTCTTCTCATCGCTCTTCCAGGTGATCAATCACTTCTACGATCAATAGATTATTAATCAGTTAGTCTGCCGGGTCAGTCTGTCTGTCTGTCTGTCTGTCTGTCTGTCTGTCTGTCTGTCAGTCTACTGATATAGAATGGGAGAATTCTCCTGGTGCTCATACAGACGTCTCTATGTGGTCATTAGTGTCATACTGTTTTTGGCTGCTCAGGTGGTGTGATGTCATCTCATTTCATCTCTCTCTCTCTCTCTCTCTCTCTCTCTCTCTCTAGAACATCCAGAGCAAGTTCTGCTCCCTGACCAGTGACGCTGCCGGTTACCTAGGAGACGGCCTGAGAGGCATAGGGTCAAAGTTTGTGAGGTCATCACAGATGCTGACAACATGTTCAGATTGCCCCACACTCTACGTCGACGCAGACACGGTGAGTGACAGAGATGAAAATGAGAGAAAAGGCATTTATGCAGCAATTAATTTTGCGTGATGATTGTGATGACAGCATTCCCAAATAACACTGTCCAGTCATTACTATAGGCAGTAGGAAATACATCACTTTTAGTATTGAGTTGATGTACAGATCCGGGTTTGTTATGTATTTACACCCCCCTCCACCCCCCTCTTGCGCTCGACCCCCTGCCCCCCCCCCTCTCTCCACCTCTCCTTGTCCTCTTTTCTCTCCTCCTCTGTTCCCTCTCTCCAGATCATCTCGTACGGGTTGCTGGAGAAGATGAAGTTCAGTGTGTTGGAGCTGCAGGAGTATCTGGACACCTACAACAGCAGAGAGGAGGCAGCCGTCTCAGTAAGGCACCGCAGCCCGTTACCATCACAACACACCACAGGCAATAAGGACAACGAGATACATGTAGCGTAGCCTTTCTAACACCCAATGCACCAAAGATAACAACCCCTTAGCCGTGTACAGAAACCACGCTGTTATCAGTCAGGCAAGACTAGAAATTATGTTGAGTATAAGGGGTTTGTGATTTGACCAGTGATTAGCCCCTGTTCAACAAACACTGATCAGTACAACTCCCCCCTCCCTCTCTCCTCCACCTCTGTACCCCCTCCCTCTCTCCTCCACCTCTGTACCCCCTCCCTCTCTCCTCCACCTCTGTACCCCCTCTCTCTCTCTCTCTCTCTCTCTCCAGTGGCTGAGGAACTGTAAGGACACTTTTCCCAGGTGCCCCGGTGACGGGGTGATCACCTGCCAGCCGGGTGACTCGGAGGAAAAGGTGAGGGAGTGGCTTAGCAACTCACCAACACAACTGAATCGCTCAGCACTGCACACACACCTGGGTTTCTACTACTGTACTTATGCACACCTGGGAAACGACTGAACATGCCTGGGAGAACTGCATACGGTCTCTTTCTCTCTCTCTCTCTCTCTCTCTCTCTCTCTCTCTCTCTTTCTCTCTGAGTGTATTTAATTCCCTTTGCATGAACTGAGTCTCTCATGACAGCGTGAAGTCATTCTGCTATACTGTTGAGTGTGGACTAATTGTGTCTCTGAACGTACCACGCGTGTGTTTGATTGACTGACGCTCTGTCTTCCTCTCGCTTCTCTCTTGCCTCGTAACACGCTCTCTCGCTGTGTAGCAAATGGAATCTCTGGCAGTAAGTGCTGACCTGTTTTCTAATTTCACCTTCTAATATTCCTTGCATGCGTGGCTGCGCTCGCGCTCGCGCTCGCGCGCGCGTGTGTGTGTGTATGTGTGTGTGTTTACTGTACCGGATTAATCTGAATGTGTTTCTCTCTCTCCTCTCAGCAACTGGAGCTGTGTCAGCGTCTCTACAAACTGCACTTTCAGCTCCTCCTCCTCTTCCAGTCTTACTGCAAGCTCATCGGTCAGGTCCACGCAGTCAGCTCTGTTCCTGAGGTAAGACGATGCGGTCTTGTGCATGGGTTTCTACACACGCACACGCACACACACACACACACACACACATTCCCCCACTCACTCCCTCCCTCCCTCCCTAATCCATCCTCCCTTCCTTTCTCCCTCCAGCTGTTAAACATGTCTCGAGAGCTGAGTGATCTGAAAACTAGCCTGCGGGCAGCGGAGGCAGCAGTGGCGAGCGACCTTGAACACGCCCACCTGGCCATCGCTCACACACACTCCTCCCAGGCCTCCGCCGTGGCCGTCCCCAACTTCACCTCCTCCGAGGCGGCAGTGCAGGCCATCTTGGAGTGTCTGAAGAACCAAGAGTTCACCAAGGCCATCCGCTACATCCAGGAGTGCAGGTGAGATATAACTTACATGCCTACATGCACACACACACACACACACACACACACACACACACACACTCATTAGATAGTATGTGGAGTAATTACACTACAAAAGCAAAAATCACTGTTCACTTTCCACTTTTTCATGGTTTTCATGGTTAGTCTCAGTATTTCTGCACTCCCTGCTGACCTCACATCCCCTGCCCCCACCCCTTCCCCACAGGAGGCTGTGGCCCATTGGTGTGTTTGGCGGTGGCTCGGAGAGCGAGGTGCAGACCCTGCTGAACGTCTACTTCCGCCACCAGACCCTGGGCCAGACGGGCACCATCGCCCTGGTGGGCTCGCGCCAGGACCTCAGCCTCATCTGCACCAAGCTGCTGGAGCTCAACGGGGAGATTCGCGACATGATCCGCCGCGCCCAGGGCTACCGGGTGGTCACCACCTACCTCCCCGACTCCAGCACCTCTGCGACCAGCCTCTGACAGGACTCAAGGAGCCCCCCACCCCCTCTACCGCCCCTGTCCCCACCCCCACCCTACCAGCTAACCCCGACACGCCTGGTATTATCTCTCCTACCATCATCACCTCCGTCACAGCTGTGGCTGCGCCAGACTCAGAGCTACAGCCAAGGTTACCATCCCCATACCTGGCCCCCACCTCCACCCTCACCCCGGCCATAGCAATGAACCCAGTCCTACACTCAGCCCTAACGGTCACCACCTCCTCCACCTCAGTCATAGACCCAACATTTCTCCTAGACTTTCCCACACCCCCAGACCTCTTCTCACTCCATGGTCGTCAAAACATACATTTAGCCGCTCACACACAGTTACAGCACATTCAAACTCTCAGCCTATACACAGTACCCGAACCAGATGATGATGATGATGATGATGATAAAGATGATTATATGCATTATCCTTCAAGAGGAAATTCCCCCTTCCACAGCTCACCACAGTTACACACACATAACAAGAGACATCCCTCACCCTCTCAGACACACAACACACTCCCAACTGTAGCCTCTGCCCCTAACTTACTCACACACTCTGACACACACACATTTCCCATCCAGTCCCACAGCTCCCACCTCCCCCACTCCCTGTACACACACCCAGATCCAAACACTCCCCCGGTCTTAGACACACCCCCAGGCTCCATTCTAACCCGAGGTCTAGACCCACCCCCTACCCCTCCCTGTCCTCCTGCCCTGGGTGAGGGTGCAGGGTGGGGGTGTTGCGCCCTCGCAGGGGGTCCCCTGTCCCGCTACCTGGGGAAGGTGGGACAAGCTGCTCTACCCCTGCTTAACGTAAGGGGGCTCCTGAACACTAAAAAACCCTCAGACGTTCAGACCTGAACCTGAACCAACACCTGGCTGAGGATCACTATACCTGATACACCTGTGGATTAAAATACTAATAGTAAAATGACAAAACCTGACCTGAGCAATACCTGAAGATCAAAATACCTGATCTTGATGACACCTTACGTAACGAAAACATGATCACAGCTTTACCTAGGGTTCAACCCACTTTATAAACAGGTGACAATATTCCTGAGATACAGAGATGGAACTACCTGATACCAGACTGATGTCTGGGTCCAGTATTTAAAAACATGTATTCTAGACCAGAGTGATCGGGATCTGGCAGATTTTGAAGAGTATAGAGGAAATCAAATAGCAAAAAAGAATCCTGATCATTCTGATCTAGAAGTTTTGAAATACTGGGCCATGCTGATTTAGAAGACCTGATCAGATTAGCTATACCTGATGATCAACACACACCTGATCTCAACCACACCTGAGTACCTATGAAGGTACCTGAATCCTGACTCACCTGAGGAATTGTAGATGGACACTTCCACCTATACTGAGGAAGGAAGGAAGGAAGTACCAGGTATCACTGATACCAGACTCAAAGTCAAAACATGACACTACACCTCCTCACCTTTTGGGTTATGTGTTTGAGTTACGGCCTTGATTGCACTAAATGATAAATGTTACAGAAGAGAGGTTTGCTACTGTTTTGCTACTGAGAGAGAAATGCTGTATCTGTGAGAATGATGCCAAAGGCTGGAATGACGTTTCTCTCCTACGCCTGTTTACTGTTTGAGACCTTCTTTGGGGGAAATGTGCAATGCATGACCTGACCTAGCTGAATGCTTTCTACTGTACCGCTCCGAAGGTCCTGAACCCCTGGGCCGTGCTCTGACTGTTTCTGTTGACTGTTTCTGACTGACCGAGAGAGACAGAGGATGCAGATTATTAATGTGTCGTTCTTTTGGTTGTCCGTGCCTGCTTTATTCTCTGAAGCTTGTGTGTCAGTGAACCAGCTTTGTTCGTAGACTGCTGTCGCAAACGTTTGTACACTGTATCAATCCGATTTTGTGTACACACACACACACTCTCCGATGTGTGACCATATTTTGTTGTAGCATATCGATTTGTGGGGAACACTGTATATTTGTTACTGTCCTACACTGTAACATGTAGATTTGTGAGTGTTCTTGCTAAGACTAAGAACTGCATAGGCCTACACATACTGCAATATGTTGTCATTTTGTGTAACATGTTGATTATGAGCACATACGCTGAAATATTACAATTGTACACTGTAGCATACGTGTCGATGTGTGTGTACGTGCTAATAGACTCAAAGGAAATGCTGACATTCAGCACTCATTGTTGACGTTCAAAACAAACTTGTCAAGCTATTGTTGAAAGACCTAGACAATTCTTGTTGTTTCCCCCCCCCCCCCCCCATCCCTTTTGTGATTTCCCTTGTTTCCTTTCTATCTGTTTGCTCTCTGCTGTACAAATATCTGTCTTTAGGGTTATTTATATATCATAAACCAACATTCATTCAACTTAGTTTTTATATTGATGAAAAATGTTAATGTTCTGTCAAATTAAACTGCCATGCATGCATATTGTATGTACTGTATTAGACATATTTATTAACAGATTCACACTTTATCTGAAAGATGCATTTGTATGAAGTACAAAAGGGAGCTTTAAGCTCATGAAGGTACGATTTTTTTCAGTGTGACAGTATGTGTGCATGCAAAATAAGAAATTGCACATTTTTAAAGCTTTGTAGAGGAAGATTGTGTAGTTGTTTTTTCACTTTGTAAATACTTTTACAGCTTTTGTGAAGTCATTTGAGTTGATGCTCTGTACAAGTCTGTCAAAGTAAAGACATATCAAAATAAGCTTCTCATTTTATTGAAAACCACAAAGCTGGCCTAAAATTTTCTGACTTGTGACATGACACAAATAGAATGTGCACAGATTGTCCTCAACACCTGGAGCAAACATACCAAGCATACATACGCTTACCTTTCTTGTTTTCAGCTCTTGAACCAACCAAACGTCTGCATCCACAGGGAAGAGTGGGAAGACCTAGGTCTACAGAATTGATCATTTTATTATGATCTGACCAGGGCAATCATGTGTTGATTTCTCAACAGGGCATCAGTGCTCAAGCAGAGATGTGAGGTGTTGCTAAACTACAAAAGGCAGCTAGCTTGTAAATGACATGAGGATCCCAGTGTTGTCTGCAGCACCATCTTGTCACAGGGGGGCAGCATTGTGTCCATCATACCAGCCCCACTGGTCCTGAACTCAAGTAAAGAGGCTGAAACAACCACATGTAACCAGAACCATCCTCCAATTGGGCATTGCCAACATCTGCATTGTTCGAGAACATGTTAAAATAAAGCATACAAAAAGGTCAACCAACCACAAAGTTATGCTGCAATACATTTATTTCATATTATTTACATCTTACAAAAATAGATTGACTCTCAGTTGGTCAAAGAGACAGGGGATAAAAGACATGGGTGGGGCAAGCTGGACATGTAGGAAGAAGTTACCTCTAACTACTGATCCAGGGCCAGATATTTATTTAGCTGTCTAACCATCATGACATCCAACATAGAGGTAGACCATTCTGATCTTACATCTGGTAAAGAGCAACCATGCCCATCCATGGTCTGCCACATGTAGGATGACGTGCCCCAAAATACTGATCCAAGGTCCGTTTTATAATCTCCCCTTAATGGTTAGGATTGGTGGGTAAACTGATCCTTGAGCTGTGCCTACAGGCAACCAGCCACCAGAAACAGGGGCACTCAGACGATGTACTTGAAGCTGTAGGTAGTGTGACAGGACAGCCTCTTGCCCTTGCAGCGTCCACATAGGTCCTGGCGGTGAGGCCTCTTCATGTCAATGTGCCTCTGCTTCTGCTCACAGCAGCAGCGGGCCTGGGAACACACCTTGAACAGAGAGCATAAGGACTAGTCAACACTGGCCTCTGCTGGAGACATTAATTCAATATTTATTTTGTTTGCCATGTACATCATTCAGGGACTTGCGCAAGTTACCTGCACACCGAGATGCAACTTTCCCAAGACTGAACGACTGCCTACTGAATGGTCTACTCAATCTGTAAACAGTTACATCAAAACTAAACTGTTAGTGCCATCAGCTTGGCATACAGCTACACACCTGGCACTGGATGGTCTCCACTCTGTAGGGGTTGATCCCCACCCTGCACTTCCGGCAGAGCTGCTTAAAGTACACCTGCAATTACACAGGTGAGGTTAAAACTGGTGAACACCAGAAGTCAGTGAAAGACTCGTCAGGAGGATGGAGCTGGTTCTAAGTCATGGTCTGGCATCAAATGCCTTTATTTGACTGTTCTTAGAGATCAGAATCCACAGCGAATGTGAGGGCATGGTTGAGTGGAGAGGCCAATGAGATGGATGAATATACTGTGACACATTGTGATTTCAGATCACCGGTCATTAATTAACTGTTTTACAAGAGCCATAATGTTTAACTGTAGCGACTTGATAACATGCATTACCTTACTGGTCGCTGATATGCACCACACATAGGCACTCTCCCACCGAATGTTGCATTTGCTGCAGTGAAAGAACCCATACTTCTGTTCTAGAAACTACATGGGGGGGGGGGGGGGGAGAATTCAAAGTTAGAGAGAGAACAAATACAGCCAGCATGGCATTTAACCCTACACAGACAACTGCGTAATTGTGCGTAAAATGGAACTCGCCTGGAAGTTAAAGGCCTTGGGCACTGGCGGTTGGAGGGGTTTCCTGACGTCCTCACGAGTGTCCTCAGTTGCACCCTCAATAGTTTGGTCGGCTTCGGCGTCACCAAAATGGTTGCCGTCCTGCTCCCCGTCCTCGCACGCACTGCTATCGTTCGATTTCAGCGACATCGCGAAAAACCGGCGATCGAACACCGGGGAGTAGATGGCAAGGGGCCGCGAGAAGCGAACGTTATTTACCGGTGTGCTCGGCAACACTTTCCCGTCCGGTGTCGAAGGAGCAGGACTCTTAATAGGAGACTTCGGAAAGGACGGAAATATCCGCTCCCGGTAAAAGAGCGTTTTCGGTCCGAGGGAGCATTGGACCACGGCGTCGACTTTAGAATTTACTTGTACACCGAACTCCTTCGTATTTGCCTTTCTGAGGCGAGGGGTGAGGTTAGGGTTAATCTGAGACAGAATAGCCTTCAACTGGGCCCGTTTGCAGAGATCCAGGTAGTCCAGTGTATCAGGGGGCACGTACAAGCCGCCTTTCTTGGCCCAGTGGGGCTTGAACTTCGGGTTACCGTGGAAGATAGGGCCGCACCCCTGGTATTGACCGAAATTGTACGGTGAAATCATGAACTCCTCCATCGTGTATCGCCTCAATGATGTACTTTGTGGCCACTGTGTTTTATATGTGTCCATATTGAAAAATTGGTTGGTCAATTGCGCACAGGTGTGTACGCTGGTAAATGTGGGTGTGGTCGTAGGGATGGGAATGGGATCATCTGTTTGAAAATGTAAGTACTTCACCATCATGTAAACAATTTCTCAATTGCCACAGTCTGCACATGCAGTATTGCGGGTATACGGGTCTTAATACTGAATTGATAATGAATTACTTACTTATTAATGTGGCTACTATTTCAAACTAATACTGTAATTACGTGTGGATGTCGTGGAAATCTAGGGTTTACCACTTTAGTATTTGGTGAGACTCAAATAGGCACGTACACAATATATGTTCTATTTGATATCGTTTAATGTTTGCAAGCATGGCAGTCTGTCTCTAGCAAACAGAGCGCCCAGAACAGTTTACATTAAGTCACATTACACATTTATACGTTCAAGACTCCCCCCCTGTATCAAGGGAGGGTTTCTCACACCATGAGGTGATTTTGTGACAAGTTCCATACCTCCTTATGTGTTAGGAACAGACAGGTCTTGTTGTATGGATCTTGTCAAAACTGCAAGACCGATGTAATGGTTAAATCAGTATCTGTAATACTACATGCCAGTAAACGCTAACATAGTAAGCGCTAATAATATTGATAATGCTAATCGTTGAAGTATTTTGCTATGGAAGTATTAAACATGTATTGGATGATTGTTTGTAACAACTAGTGACCTGCGAGTCACCCTTTCCTTCCGACCTGCGGGTCGCCCTTTTGCGCCGACCTGCAAGTCCTCTCCTCTTGCTCCGGCCGGTGGGCCTTCCTTTGTTTGTGACTTTTTTATAGACATGTTTATAAATTAAGTAGAGGTAATGCTAAATGCCATAAATGTAAATGTAACTAACAGAAGTAGAAGAGTGTATTTACAACCTAGGAACTAATTGAAGTAGAAGGTATATTTACCACCTGTCCTAAATAGCTACTAACATTTGTTACCTGTCTTGAACGTTGATGATGAGGGTAGCAAAAAGAAAAAAGACACACATACGTTTTCTTAAGAACTAACTGTCACTAACAGACACGACAACTATTAGTAACATATTTAATGTGAATATATGTCTCAACTCCTCGTAAATATACTACACTCCTACTTATAACAGTTCTATCATTACCCTATCTTAAGCTATGAGCTGAACCATGAGTAAGAAGGCAATGTAGGTCAGACAGAGAGACATCCCTTTCATGTTTAATGCTTAGACAAACATTCTTAGTATGATTAATGCTTACACTCCTAAATGCCTAAAGGATTAGGTAGTGACTCTGTCAGGACTGCAGTCACTACCGATCATCCGCTGTAGATTGAAAACCCATCTCTTCAGGCTACATCTTAACAGTCCTTCCTAAGACCTCTTCACCCCCACTACCCTCCCTGTACTAACCCTAACCCCAACCCTTGAGACCTCTTCACCCCTCACACTTCTGGCATTACGACTGCCAAGGGCCCCTGGTGTGAGCATTTGTCGCTTTGGATAAAGGCGTCTGCTAAATGCCATAAATGTAAATGTAAATGATTAGTATTTTCAATATGATAAGCGCCTACTAGCATTTAGTATTACAGACATTGATTTAACCATTACAGTGGGCACCACTAAAAGATTCTTAAATTAAACTCTGGATTTGTAGTCTGGAACAGTCAGTCTCATATCAATAATCTGAAGGGTATTTGATGTCTATCAAATATCTTAGTAAGTTCTTTAATTGTTCATAGAGCCAGCATCCTTTGCTCATGACTTGCCTATGATATGAGTAGAAACAATGGAACTAAGAGAAGTAGAAGTGTATTTACAACTGTCTCCCGGCAAATTGAGTTCGAATTAAAAATATAAAAAGAACTCAAAGCCCCTTACAGGGCTCTGGTACCAACCCTCTAGTAACAGGTTTGGACCTCAGGTCCGGTGTAGGTCGGTGGCGGTTAGATTCACTCCGCTGTTAACAGTCTAAGAATCCCATAGTTCCCCCTTGGCTTCATTCACCCACTTCAGTTGTACTGAAAACTCACCCCTATAAAACCGTACACAGAAGCGGGCAACCTCTATGGTTGAACGACTGCTCTAACCTTAACGAGTGCAAGTTGGTGTGGTTGCGGATAAAGGATTTATCGGTATGTATAATATACCCAAAGGAGGTAATAATAATGGGCCAGATATAACCATTCAGATCCTATGATAACACATGTACAGTAACCTATAACCTTTCACATTACCAGGAGGAAATATATGACTTGTATTGATGATGAGTAATACAATTTAAAGTAAAAATAATAAACCATTAAATTTCGTGAAACTGTTGCTTTAAATGCAGGATATGATCTTTAATAATAGTTCAAAGCATTACAGCATAGCTAAAATATCATAAAATGGGGTTACAGACAGTATTCTAAAATGTTAATCAGATAAAATATAGAAACATGATAAAAATCCTAAAAGTAAATAAAGCCATACCTCTGTCCCTACTCTGCCTGTTCTACTGTGTGTGAGTGAAATTTAGAGAGGCTCCAGTTTCGAACCCGGTTCCTCTTTCCGTATTAGACATTTCTTAACATGTTCACACTTAATTTTGGACGCCTTGGTACTTTTCAGTTGGGGACTTTCCACCACCTGACCTGCCCCCTCGGCGGGCCTCACTTCATATCTCCTTTCCTACAGTGGTTACACTTTGCACCCATGAATACAATTTTCCAGTAATATAGTGTCTTACTTCAGTGATTAATTCTGAGCAAGATCACACAGTCAAACATGGTTATTCTTATATTTTTAGCACTTTCTTTGTTAGCGGGCCGTCATTACAACGAGGCCTAAGCAGATATAGTGACACGGGGTCATATACTCACATCCTAGTTATGTCTAAGCAGTTTAAGCGGTTTACACATGTTTGAATCAACTTATCACTTCAATTTCATTATCTTTGATTTCTACTCATCATCTGTATGCAATTATGCAGTTACACAATGTGTGAATCATTTTATCATCTATAAGCAGTTATGCAGTTGCACCTATTTGAGGGATAAATCAAAGATAAAATGTGTTTCAGGAACTGTAATGGAAAAACCAGTATATGCACACACTCCAGCATTATGTTTAACACACATGTTCATTAACACATATCTTTATGTCTTGGAATGTGCTTTAATGTCCCATAGTGACTAACCCCTTGAACAGTTACATTATCTGTGATGGTCATACAGAGTATCAGGATGTTCAGTCTCATTGATTAGATAGTGCCCCTAACCACAAGCTTTTGACCTGTGAAAAGGAAGTGACCTCATGCTGAGGTCATAGGGCAACAAGCCTGACTGGTAGCCTAATTATGTTTACTGCCCGTAACAGAATACTCGCAAATCCGAAGACACCCTATACAACTTGTTGACAGGAGAAGATGAAAATACACATTAAGTGTCTTTTCATAGGTTCAGTATGTCCCCAAGCGATAGAGACGTAAAACTTCTAACTACAGGACCATTGTTCTTCGAGCCTGTCCCCAGGGTGTTATCTAGGACTACTGCAGATCATGCCACCTGCTTTCAAGGTTGCATTGTTAATCATGTGAAAGCTCCGCCTGTTCCTCGGACCATCTCAAAGGTATAAATTGTATGCTGTAACTTGTATCGAGGCTCTCTGTTCATATAGTGCTTTCTATCCGTATGGTACAGTTTGCTATGCTTGCAACCATTATTAAATTCTACTAAACAGATATTGTGTTCGTGCATTTTTGCAAAGTCTCACCGAGATCGTTATTGTGGTAAATCCCCTAGACCTAGATTTCCACCACACTACACAGTGTGTCAATCATGTGCACAGATCCTTTCATGTGTGTATGACTGCCTTCTCTGAAAGTTCCTTCTCTCACACTTTCCTTAGGATGTGGGGTGGTGTTGGCCATTTTGCACCTTCTGATGCAAAACCAGTACTCCATGGTTTCGGGTCGTCTTGAGGAAGCATCCCATTAGTCTCTTGGCTCCAAGTGAGCCTCAAAGCCGGTTTGCAAAGTAGTTTCCGTTATTATTTCAGTATGCCATTTTATACTTTCAAATTTAGGTTTCCACCCTCATATGCAAATCATTCATACTTCTTGGGTGCACCACCAATATCGTATCCTGTTTATAAGTGTATCTGGTTTTCATAACCCACTATTAGCTTCTTTGTTCTGTCCCACATGGAATGTTTACAACTGTTTTTGTTTACATCACCTCCTGCACTTCTTATCTACTATTTCCTGGCTTTCATGTTTCTAGTTATCTGTTTTTCCCACGCTTTGCTCACCCCATGTAACCTCTAAGAACCTTTTCACTTCACTGCCCTCACAAATTAACCTCCATCTGCTTTCTTACTCCCTCTCTACATCAACCTTTCCTTTGTGGAATTAGGAATCTTTATTTTCTATAGAAATTTACCATAATATCTGTAATGGTTCAATAAGTATCTGTAATACTAACTGCTAGTAACCACTAATGATGTTAATGATACTAATCATTAAAGAAACACGTACTGGATGATTGTCTATAACAACTCTGCAACCTGCGAGTTACCCTTTGCTCTAACCTGTGGGTCATCCCTGGTTTGTGACTTGATTATAACTTGAGTGGAAAAAATTGAACTAATAATGGAACTGTTTCTAACAAATAAGGATGACTGGAACTTGTCACAAGAAACCATTGTTCGAAATCGCCCCATGGCTTCAAGGCTAAATGACAGATAAGAGCGTGAAAAACCTGCCCTAGAGTGATGGGGGTTTGGAAAGTATAAATGTTTGTCCTGGGCGATCTGTTTGCTAGACACAGACTGCCATGCTTGCAACCATTAAAGAAGTTAAATAGAACATATATCGTGTATGAGCCTATTTGTTCAGAGTCGCACCAAATACTAAAGTGGTAAACCCTAGATTTCCACGACAACTTCTTTTACATATGTAAGGCTTCAAGACTCTACCATGATTTCTGGATAGACACAGGGTTGCTGGTTCAAGCTCCACGCCGACTGTCTGTTCCCTGTTCCCCCTCCATCACTATGAAGACACATTATGCATTTTTTTTGTTTTACTGAGAGATCTGGCTTCATTACAAATACAAAGGAAAAGAAGGTCAGATTTTCTCCACTGACAAATACAATGCACCAACAAATTACAGTCCAGAAGAGTTTCCATCTAACCATAAGAAAAACATAAATGATGGTTTGTAATGGGTTTGTGGGCATGAGTATAATAAAATCAACCGATTCTGCTCTAGTGTGCATTTTGTTCCAAGTTAATCTGTTTTAAGATTAATCGGTTTTTTTCTTCTGACAGTTTGTGATGCCATAAAAAGAAAAGTGAATCCAATCATCACTGACAACAGCATTATTCAGTTATGGGAGATGTGGCCCTATGTCCAAATGGTATGGCTCTCTCTCTGTCTCTCCCTCTCTCTCTCTCTCTGTGTGTGTGTGATGAAGACTAATCTATTGAGATTCATAAAGTATGGTTTGTTTCAGTTCAGCATCTGGTTCTCCTCTTTCGTCGAGACCTTGTTTGAGTCAAGCTTCAACTTGTTTTCACAGTTATGCCAGTTATTGTTGTTGTACGCCAAAGCAATTGGACAAGTAGATGTTTTTTTTTATTTTTTTTTATAATGTCACTGTGAGATCAACTACTGCTCACTACTGCAAACCTACACATGTGCAGAGAATGTTCCACAGGAAGAATGTACTTTGTTCTAGAACTAGATGAGAGGTGAGGTGAAAGGTAACAGAGGAGAGAAGTTCCCAGATACAGTATATGGCTGGTATGATGTAATGATATGCATATTTACAATTTGAGTGATTAATTTAGAATGAACACATTTGTTTATCCCCATTAACCTGAGTTATACAGGTAAGCTACAACATGGACTCCTTATAGTGATATAAGTAATAATAATACTATACATTAACAAAATAGTGTGCTGGATGCCCCTATGTGTATGGCTGTCTCATATTTATTCATTAGCTTTTTTAATTTTATTTTTAAAATTAAATCCATTCAACTATCACTTTTACAGTTTACCAGTCCCAAGTGAAATCCTGTACTATCTCTGTACTTCCTCCAGGTATCTTGCTGGTGCAGTGCATGCTATCCCAAAACATTGCAAGAGGTCTGGATATTATTGCCAAAAATGAATTCATTATCATAGTTATTCGTTTTCTGTTACAAATCAGTCCTACCTGTCTCTAATTCGAGCTATGTTCTAACTCCTCAGGCGATGTGCAGGTCAGACACCCAAGTGGAAGTTTCGTTTCTGGAGAAAAGTATAGAAACCAGCTGACTTCAGAACTGTACTGTGGGACCGCAGTGCAAGAGTCCGCTGGAACCAGGATCCGTGGTTCAACTGTCTTGACTTAAACAGAAAACAGACGAAAACTAAAACAGTTATTACTGTGCTATAACTCTGGTGGGACCAAACCATTACAAATACATTATGTTTATTTTGACTTAGGCCTATTGTTTAGAGTTGGATGTCAATTGAATTAGTTTTTAAATGCAGACGCTTACTGTTTAACGTTTTGAAAAACATATTGTCTACCCATAATGTTGTAGCCTAATTGGCCTATTACTTGGACTATCCTTTCACACGCTTGACTAATGGTGACATTTCCGTCGTGCATGATTCACGTTCAAATAAAGATTTTGCAAGGAAAATCATTACCCTTCTCCGTGAGCTTTTGGTTGTCTATCTTATCTGTTGCCCTGCCAAATTGGGGGTGGGGACAAATAGTAGAAATGCGAGGTGTCCACCTTACTCCATCTCGTATTACATTCCTCTCTCTTACTATATGCGATCTCTTTGTGTGGTGGTGCGCGTTGACATTAACTGCTAGATTGTAGCTCAAGTGTGGATGAGTTGGGATTGACATACTGACAAATATATGCAACGCTCTCCTCAGAGCTGTTTTATCGGGTCCGGACGGGTGCACTCGGGTAAACCAGCTGTAGGCCTTGTGTCAATTACTTGACCCGATCATTTCATGCTTTCCCCTCGCACTAACCACTACATTGTTCTCCCATCAAAAGTCACCAGAATTGCTTGTTTAACTGGTGATATGCAAAATGTTCTCTGGGTAGACGGCGCGGACAGCCCCCTTCACCCCCCCTAGACAACATTTTAGGCAGCACCTTTTCTGTTAGTATTTTTTAGTGTGGGCGTGTTTCGATGAAAGTGAAACTGAACTGAAGTTTGCCTGCCACACAAGCAACTAAGTGATAGCTTGTTTACCCGTGTAACAATTAAGAGAATGGCGAGAAGACGGAACAAGCATCTTATTATCCTCAGAGGACTGCCCGGATCAGGAAAGTCAAATAAAGCAAGGTAAATGCACATACACTATATTTCATGTCTAAAAATGTTTTATCAAGTGTCCATGAAGATATTATTTCAAAATTAATGTTTGTCAAGATTCAAGATTCAAGATTCAAGATATTTATTAGTCATATGCACAGTAAACAGACAGTTACACCACACAATGAAAATCTTACTTTGCTAGTCCCCCCTAACACAACAGTATAGACTAAACTAAAGAAGCAGATTAAAAAACTAGTTCCATATATACATATACAAATTCTATATTGCACCTGGT
The DNA here is from genome assembly GCF_951799395.1 of Argentina silus. NCBI lineage: Eukaryota > Metazoa > Chordata > Actinopteri > Argentiniformes > Argentinidae > Argentina > Argentina silus. The sequence goes on along the minus strand of NC_139656.1, from coordinate 6,676,332 downwards.
GGACACTGCGCCTGTACCAAATTGAAACTTCTTACTTTTTACTTAACCTCCAGGCTTGCCCTTAACGGTCAATTCTGGATGAAGAAAACATGAATTACAGTATCTTTGAAAAAAACGGATGTTCCGAGGTTGTAACTAGCCTACAAAACTGACTTCCCCCTGTAACACTAGTCCTAACCGAATAGGGCTATGTCGTTTTTAACATAACCGTTTTATTTAACCAAAACAGGCTATAACGGGTTAATAAAGACATCCTTAAAGTTAATTCCATTGCTCTTGGGTTTGTACTTTTTAATTATAACATAATCGATTTTGCATTTGGCTCTAGGTCTGTGTGGCATTTTGTCCACAGTGTGTAACATAAAAAGAGAATTTCAATGAAAATGTTGATCCATAATGTAAAAAGAGTTGTATTGCTTTCATAGTCTTCCATCCCATCCGTCAATAACAGAAACGTGTAGAATGCCTCAGTACTGACTCTAGTTCTTATCAAACTTGCAACACATTTACTTAGAAAAGCCTATTCAAATTAAATAGTATGGTTGCTATATGAATGATGAAAGTGAAAGTTGGAGCATTTGAATGTTTTACAGAGAAATATTGAATGAGTATAGATCTGGAGAAATATTCAGCACAGACGACTACTTCAGAGACGACTACGGGGATATGGTTGGGTTCCACGAGGGATATCTGAACGAGGCACATAGGTGGAACCGCCAGAGAGGTTTGTGTGGAACAAAACAACAAAATAGAGTAACCACACTTAATAATAGAGTACCTATGAAGGAGGATGTAAGAAAGCTCAGGAGTTGAAGAAAGGTATTAAAGTGTTCGCTATTGCCTTTGTTGGCTTTAAGTGTGTGATCTGACATTTGCTTTTTAATCAGTTCTAAAGGCCATCAAAGATCGAGTCGATCCAGTCGTCGTTGACAACACCAATCTGCAAATATGGGAGATGTGGCCTTATGTCCGCATGGTGAGTACCAAGGGGTGCTGGGTTAATGTGAGGGGATGGAACTGAATGATGTAGATTTGTGATGTTTTAGTGATATTGGGTGCAAGGGGGTGGAAAGTGTCCAGTAGATTTTCAGAACCTTTCCAGAAACTTTCAATGGAAACTTTGGCCTTGGAATTTGGGGAATTTTGCCCTTTTACAAAAGCACATGGGGGCACATAATGTTCAGTTGATGGAAATGACATACTGTAGATTTGACAAAAGGGTAGGGATTGAAGATGTGTTAACCAATGAGGTGACACCTTTTCGTCTATGCTCACTTGCGTTTCGCAGATAAGTGTGAATTTAAACTAATGCTTGACAAAGGGATAAAACAATGGCAATAGATATATAATGTGAAAATCATGTCCACAGGCTAATTACTACTTTATTTTCTATACTAAATTGGTCTTTTTTATGTTACAATCTCAATTACAGCTCAAAATGTTAACCTAACTGATTTTTAGGCTGTGTTTATTTTTATAGGAGTATAATAAAAGAGATAAATCCCTTAAATTCCTGTTAATTCCCATTGAAAGTTTCCATCTTGATTTCCGGAATTTTGCAACCCCACTAAGACCCCATCTTTCTCTCTGCAGGGTTTTCGCCGTAGGTATTACATTTCATTCTGGGAAGGGCCCAATGACATCTCTCTTGAACATCGCTTCAGGTAAATAAGTGTCTCTTCTGTGGCAACTAGCTAGGGTCACCTTGCTTGGCTCCTGGTAGTATCTCATTGTGTTGTTGATAACTCTCAGGTTCATGTGTAGAGTGTAAAAGCAAGAGATGAGATCAGACAACCGGTGTCTTTAAACCGTTCAATACGATGAGCATCGGAGAGATACAGCACATGAAAGCATACTACACATCTGAAGAGGCCAGAACCTGACTCTAGTTTACAGTGTAAAAGTACCAGTCAGTAAATCAAAATAAAGCATTGTTATATCTGTACTGTTATCCAAGTTATCCAAGGTCAGAGACAGTAGTGCCCTAAAGAGAGGAGCCTATCCTAAGAGCAAGAACACATGATAGTAAAGGGACATGATTACCAACATACCTGACAATGAACATAACACATTTTTGTTATTTATCCAGGCTAGTCTTGTTGAGATAAAACCTCTTACTACAAGAGAGACCTGGTCCAAAATAGCAGCAGGGTTACAAACGAATAATAAAATAAATACACATTACAATACATTACATACATCACACATTCAAAACACACAATTCATATAACCACTGTCTGATAGGCCAAGCGTCATATCCCAATTAAAAAAAAACATAATCACTGTTGTCTTTTGTCATCCAGAATTATAACCATCAGTGTCTTTATTAGAGGCACATGGCCCCAATAACAACCAGGGTTTCTACCACCAAATTTCAGGGGTATAGAGGCCACTTTGCCCAGGTAATGTTTGGAGAAACATTGTTAACTGTATTTTTCCCTAACAGAATATGTAGGGGAAAAATCACATTGAGACAGCTGGAGAAAATGGAAAGAAGGTTTGAGCCCATGAAAAACAAGATATGGAAGGTCCTCTATGATCAATACTCTCGTGAATACTGGATGCCCCATGAGGAGAGACAGCTGAACCGCTGGTGATAAAGATTCCTTCTTGCAGTAGTTGAGTTGCCAGTCTGGTTCTGCTTCAGCAAACCTCTTTGTTGATATCACAGGTCACAGTTATAGCCTAGTTCTAGGTATATGAGTTATAGCTCAGGGAGTTAACTGAAGCAGAAACAGACTGGCACCCAGGCTACTATCGTAGGGGTTGGCAGGATGCCAAAATGTGATCCATTGACCAGCATTGCTGCCCATTGAGCTGCAGGATGTAACCATAGACTTTAGACATTAAGGCAACCCTAGATTATAATTCAAGATGTAGCTGTAGAATTCAACCATACACTTACTGAACACTTTGTTAGGAACACTATACTTATACTGGCTAGGGCCTCCCTTTGCTCCTCTCAAAACAGCCTCAATTCTTTGTGGCATTGATTCCACAAGATGTTGGAAACATTCCTTTGAGATTCTGGTCCATGATAACATGATTGCGTCACGCAATTCCTGCAGATTTTTCAGGTGCACTTTCAAGCTGTGAATCTCCCGTTCCCAAAATCCCAAAGGTGTTCTATTGGATTCAGATGCGGTGACTGGGAAGACCACTGAAGAACACTGAACTCATTGTCATGTTCATGAAACCAGTTTGAGGCGACTTTTGCTTTGTGACATGGTGCATTATCATTCTGGAAGTAGCCATTAAAAGATGGGTAAATTGTGGCCATGAAGGGATGCACTTGGTCAGCAACAATACTCAAATAGGCTGTGGCATTCAAGCAATGATTAATTGGTATTAACGCGCCCAAAGTGTGCCAAGAAAACATTCCCCACACCATTACACCCCCTCCACCATGTGAAGGTGTACAGGTGTTCCTAATAAAGTGTTCTGTGAGTGTAGATCCTGTGATAGAAAAATTAATGTTAGATGATTAGTACCTAATAGATTGTAGGAAAAGTTAACTTAGAATACTGTCCTGTATATTCACTGAACTGTTGTACTGCTGTAATTTTCCATTATATGCGGAAGCTGAATGCAAGAGCCATGGGCAAAAGATGGTCTTTTAAGTGCTTACTGTCCGACTGTAAGCACTCAAGGTCTCCTTAATTAATATTTGGAGACCGTCCAACCAAAACAAGATACTGTCCAACTAGATACGTTTGATCATAAACTGCTGGAGTTAAGGGCCGTGTAATGCTGGGAACAACCAGACCTGACCCTTGAGTTGTATCTCAAAATAATGTAGGAGCAGAACGAACTATATAGAGACCTGCCACTGATGTTCGGGGGGTCACTTGGGGCATGCTTACTTAGCGTGTTTTAACTGTACTCTCTGCTGCAGCATTAATATGAAGCTTATAGTACTCTCTATTGATAATAGATTTCCACAACAATCCAAAGAAAATATATGTCCTCAGAATTTGGTTCCAGAAGTAACCAGTGATGTCATGTAGCTTACACAAGTACAGTATATATGTCCATTGAAATAACCCAAACTTACAGATCCATGCACTATGGAAAATGTAGATTGGTGTATGATGCACTGTGTTTCTTTGTATATCAGTATACCTACGTTTGATTACAAGGATCAATCAAGTTATTTTTTAAGTTGTTCGGACAGAAACTCATTTTTGCCAAGGCACTTGCGTGGGCTGAATAGGATATAGCTTTTACCGTGTCAAAAGAGTTCCCTTCCTAATGTCATGGTCATGGACAGTCTTATTTGCATTTTAATTTGAAGGTGCCATATGACTTTAAATTGTGAGATGATTTTTTGCCTTAATTTGGTTTCATATTTGCTAAAGAGCAATTCATATTGTAGATGTTGACTTTACATTATTGTTTTTGGGGGTATGTTTTCTATTTGCCAAAGAACATATGGTATTTTGTGTAGTGTTTATGAAGGCCTGGACTACTACTAATATTTTCCCTGCTTTTCCCTGCTTTTCAACAGTGTATAAGAGTTGTTATTTTGATATTTTTTATGGTTGCAAAATAAATATACTTTGACATTGTCTGATTTTTGCGTTTACATCATAAAAAATACAGCATGATAGTTTTTGTGTATCATAGTTCAGGGGCCGTTACCACAAAGTTTTCTTTGCCATTACCTACATGGCTCTGTTGGTTGCGCTATGTCCCCACGTATGTTTTTGCCTACGGGCTCTGCATCAGCGCATATTGGCGCCATTTTGAAGCTAGGAGGGGGAAGAGAGCTGCAGAAGAGAGTACACAATTGATTGCAATTCATCAAAACAGGTAGGAATTAGCTCTACCAAACGTGCCACGTTTAGAAATTGCAACGAACATTGTCTTGTTGATCATTCATCGGAGCGTTTTTGACCGTAATTGTATGCGGTTTTGTCAAGCGAACGTTGCTAATCATGCGGGGTCTCCGTTCCTTGCCCGTGTGTATCTGGCTAGCCGTGTCAGCCTAGCGCAGGGCTCACCATGGATGGGGTCTAGCGAATGGCAGTCGGGGCGCATTTGTTGTAGTTAGTTAGCTAGCTAGCTAGCTACCTTAGCCCAGGACTAGGTTAGGATTACTTGGGCAACATGCATCTTAATGCGCTTATTGTTTTCTGGCATATTTCAGATAGAATCTCTTGCTAGCCAGCTCACTATTTGTGTAGCCAACTAGCTTGCTGCTAGCTAGCAACAACAACAAGCAAGTCAATGGCCTTGACATGCAACTGCCATAACAATACGTACAGCCATTCACCCTATAAAAAAAAAAAACGAGCTTGCATTCAAGGCACGAAATAATTGTCAAGTGTGTTTTGTGAATGTTGGATTTGATGTGTCAAATTGTGTCCGACCGCAGTCGACTTTGCGGTTCATTGACATTTCACAAGCATTTTAGGGAAATTAAGCTACAATCAGAGGACGACTCTGGACAAGTTGATTCTTGACGGGGGTCTAGCATAGATCTCTATCTAGACAGCAGTGTTTTGCTGCCCTCCACCTCCTCGTTCTGCATCTGTTTTGAATTTGTAAGCACTGGGCTTTTCGCTGCAACTGCTATATTTTACATGTCGCGTCATTGTGTGAAAACGTTCCTCAGCCTGCAAGATAACATTCTCTCTCCCCCCCCCCCCCCCCCCCCACACACACACACACACACATTTTCTCTTCAACCTGAACCTGTTCATATCTTCTCGCATTCTCTCTCCTTCTTGGCTCCAGCACTGTGGCGGGTTGTCTTCTAATACATGCTTGGCTGGGTGTGTTTACTTCCAGAAGCTCTTTTCAGATAGCCACTTTGGCATCCCTGGCAGGCTGTGGGTGGTGGGAAGGGGAGAGGGGGGGGGGGGGGGGGTCACCTCTTTGCCCCAGCTGTTGTCTAGCCTCCTCCTCCCTCTCTGTCTGCAGACATACAGCCCCATCCCCCATGGGACCAAGGTTACAAGGTCTGCAGGGTCAAAGTTCAGAGCCAACATTTCTACTCTGCTGTTCTGTCAAAGACGAGATTAAAGGACACAGTATGGTAGAAGAGGGGGAGAGACATGCACAGCAGAACATTTTTGGGGGTTTGAGAGAGAGACAAGAAAATAGATCACGGTAGTGTATGTATGCAGATAAAGCAGATTTCATAGTGCAGGATTGATCATGCTGTGTTCAGTCTGGTTTCTAAGTCATATTTGTTTACAAATCTTTGGAGTTCTCTCTGGGTTATTTTTCCTGCCATGTGATTGGGTTTAACACATTTTCCTGGTGCTCAGACAGACTCCCTGATTGGTCATCCTTTAATTCTTGGTGGTCTGGCAGCCTCTGTGATTGGTTAAGAGGTTTTTTTGCTCTCTGACCTGTTCAGTGATAGGCTGAGGGATTGGGTTAATCTCTGGCAGGTAGCAGCTGTGGAGTGGAAAGGAGGTCAGAGACAGAGCGGTCTGGCGGCCTGCCAGTGTGTGCGTGTGTGTATTGACCTGAGCCTGTGTGTGTGTGTGTGTGTGTGTGTGTGTGTGTGTGTGGTGTAGGCTATGTATCCATGTGTGCAGCGTCTGTGTGTGTATGAGAGTGCTGAGCTGTTGAAGCGGTGCTAGTTGCCAGACCTCTCTGAGCCAAAACACAGCTGACACACACTGTGGCTGCTTAGCTAGACTTTCAATCACAACCAACCAGACCTGCTTCAATAACACACTCAGCCCTACATGCCATAGTTAGCTGGAATGGCAATGCCATATATGCCATTGTATTGACTCCCAGTTGTCAAATTTTCCCAGAGAGCAGAGGTTCCCAGCCCTTTTCACCTGGACCCCCCCCCCCATTTAAATTTTAATGAAATTCGCAATTTGATGAATAAAACACATTGTATTTTCTGTATTCCATATATCAGGGAAAAGTCAGTCATTGGTCTTGTGTATTATTTTGTTCAGTTGCTGGTCATGCTGTCAGTAGCCGATATTCTCTGTATGAGAATGAATGATAATGTATGTATTTGTTGAATATTAGATTTTTTTTTTTGTATAATGTCTAAAATCTACAAGCCCCCCCATCCCCCCGCCCTTTTACACCCATACGTCTGCGCTTCAGGAAATGGAATATGAGTGTACGCTCTGCAGTGATTCTCTGGCCAGTCCTGTCAGCCTAGATTCATCCTCTGAAACACCATTAGCTCACTCGGAATAACTCACTGAATATTTCAGGGGCTGTCTTAAGTCTGAAGCTGTGCTAGATGACAGAACTGTACTTGTCCTCCTCATTGTGTTGGAGGTCCATTAGATGTGCTACAGGGTTTGGGATTTAATGATGCGCTTGTTACAAGAATGTTGTCTGACTCTCTCTCTCTCCTTGGCCATTGTCAGTCACACTCACCACACATGTTTTTATCTCTTTCTCTTTGGCCCCCCCACCAGGAAGTACTGAGCTGAGAGCATGGCTCACTCTAAAGCTCGAGCTGCTGACGCGAAGGTCACCTACCCCCCGGGGGTGAAGGAGATCTCAGACAAGATCTCTAAAGAGGAGATGGTCCGCCGCCTCAAGGTCAGTATCCTTCTAGAACAATGTGGTTGTTATTTGTGAGTGTGTGTGTGTGTGTGTGTGTGACTGTGAGTGTGTCAAAAAGAAGAGATTAGTAAAGTTGGATTGATTTAATAATTTATGAATTGATTAATAATTTATGAAATCATTCATATACTATCATCGTTCATTCATGATGTCCAGGTAAATGGTGGTGAGGTATGTAACACCTGCTGTACCTCTACATTAACACCCCCAGATGGTGGTAAAGACGTTCATGGACATGGACCAGGACTCTGAGGAAGAGAAGGAGCTGTATCTGAACCTGGCTCTCCATCTGGCCTCAGACTTCTTCCTCAAGCACCCGGACAAGGACGTACGCCTTCTAGTGGCCTGCTGTCTGGCTGACATCTTCAGGATCTATGCTCCCGAGGCCCCATATACCTCCCCAGACAAACTAAAGGTATTACTATAGCCTCAATATGACCATAGCCCTACTATAGTCTAACTCCCAAGGCCTCATACTTCTCTTACCATCTCAAGGTAATACTCTAACCTAAATATGACCTATAGCCCAACCGTGTACCCAACCCAACCTAAACACAGTCTAACCACACAATCAAATACACCTCTCCTGACAAAATCAAGGTTGATCATGCTCTAAACATAACCATAGCTCAACACTTACCATAACCTAACCATAGTCTAACCCCTGCTACAGACAAACTGAAGGACTCATCAAATCTGTGGACTGTTGCTAATGATTATGTCTTTGTTTCAGGACATCTTCATGTTCATCACCAGGCAGCTGAAAGGACTGGAGGACACCAAGAGTGCTCAGTTCAACAGATACTTCTACCTGCTTGAGGTGTGTGTGTGTGTGTGTGTGCGTGCGTGCTTGCGTGTCTGTATCTGTCTTCTGAGAGACGAGAAGAGTTTTCAGTCACAGATGGAAAGTGGACCTACTGTATTCATCGATGCTCATGTAGCTCTCTATTTCTCTCCCTGTCTCCCTGTCTCACTCCCCCCCCTCTCTCTCTCTCTCTGTTGATGAAGTGTTTATAGTGTTATTAACCCACCTCTCCTCTCCCTGTAGAATATAGCGTGGGTGAAGTCCTATAACATCTGCTTTGAGCTGGAGGACAGCAACGAGATCTTCACTCAGCTCTACAGAACTCTTTTCCAGGTTATAAAGTGAGTTAGCTAAACAGTGTGTGTGTGTGTGTGTCTCTCTCTCTCTCTCTCTCTCTTTCTCTCTCTCTCCTCTTTCCCTAGCTTTCACTCTTCTTTTTCTTTTTCATTTACGTCATTTAGCAGACCCATTTATCCACAGTGACTTACAGTAAGTATATTTGACTAAATACAGTGCCTAAATTTAAATAATTTGCTATCAATCCACACACAATATCCCAGAATGACAAAGCGAAAACATGTTTTTTGAATTTTCAGTAAATTTATTAAAATAGAAATTTATAAAAACAGAAATACCTTGTACATAAGTATTCAGACCCTTTGCTATGACACTCTTAAAATGATCTAAAGTGCAAAAATGTCATCAACAAATCACTCTAAGTTGAATTGAGTCCATCTTAATGCAAGGATAATAGTTCATGTAATTTTTGTATTAATATCTTTGTTTTTATAGGGTCTCTGATTTGCACAAGAATCAGTTACACACTGTGTAGATTACGATTCACAAATTTCTGAATTTTCTCTTGATCCTGACAAACTCCCCAGTCCCTGCCTGAGACAAACATACCCATAACTTGATGCAGCTACCACTATTCTTCACACAAGAGATAAAACTGCATTGCATATGCTGGATTTGCACCAAACTTAATGCTTTGTAGTAAAACCAAATAAACACATTTCCAGCCACTTTCTTTGCTGTATCACTTGAATTCATTGTTGCAACCACAATTATGGATATGAGAGAGATTATTTTCCATTAAGGGATTATTTTTGGCCACTTGGTTATAAACCAATTTTGTAGAGTGACTGAGATGATGTCCCATCGACTGTGCTTTTTCCTCTCCACCATTCAACTTTGTAGATTTTTGTAAGTCTCCCCAGGCCTCAGGGTCGCATTCCTAAGCAGTTTTGTTCCTCTCCATTTGCTCAGTTTGTAATCGCAACTTGATCCACACAGTGTGTAATTGATTCCTATGCAAATCAGAGACCCTAAAAAAAGATATTAGATAAAAGATAAATTACATGAACTATTATCCTTGCATTAAGATGGACTCAATTCAACTTAGAGTGATTTGTTGATGACATTTTTGCATTTAGATCATTTTAAGAGTGTCATAGCAAAGGGTCTAATTACTTATGTACATGAGGTATTTCTGTATTTCAATTTTAATAAATTTACTGAAATTTCTGAAAACCTGTCTTCGCTTTGTCATTCTGGGGTATACTTCGGAAAGTATTGAGGCCCCTTCACTTTTTCCACATTTTGTCGTGTTATAGACTCAATTTAAAATGGATTAAATTAAAATAATAACAACAATCCACACACAGGATTGATGGCAAATTATTTTAATTTAATCCATTTTAAATTGAGTCTATAACACGACAAAATGTGGAAAAAGTGAAGGGGCCTGAATACTTTCCGAAGGCACTGTAAGTGAATCAACTATACAACAATCATCGTAAGTAAAACCTTCAATAAGAACAAGTGCCACCAGCAGTGGTGTGAAGTTCATTCCACCACTGGGGCGCCAAAACAGAGAAGAGCTGTGACTGAGCAGAGCGACCGTGGTGGTGAGATGGCGGTGCTAAGTGGCCAGCCGAGGTGGAAGAACGGAGTGGTCGGGCCGGGGTTTGGGGACTGACCATCGTTTGCAGATAGGGTGCTGTTCCCTTTACCGCTCTGTAGACGAGCACCGGGGTCTTGAATCTGATGTGCGCTGCTACTGGGAGCCAGTAAAGGGTGGGCGGTGACATGGGAGAATTTGGGGATATTGAACACCAGATGGGCTGCAGCGGAGGCAGAGAGTCTGGCCAGAGTTGCAGTAGTCTAGGAGGGAGATGACAAGTGCCTGGATCAGGAGTTGTGCTGCTTCTCATGTGAGGAATGGATGTAGACTAGAGGAAGAATCTACAGGAGTGGGCCATCGCTGTGATTTTAGTCGCACAGGACAGTTGGTTGTCCAGGATCTTTGCTGTCTGGGAGGGGGACACAGTGGAGGTCTCCACCGTGATGGAGAACTTTTGGAGAGGGCAGGCTTTCCCAGGAAGGAAGAAGAGCTCCGTCTTGTCAAGATTGAGCCTGCGGTGGTGAGCAGACATCCAGGCAGAGATGTCTGCGAGACAAGTAGAGACATGTGTCGCCACCTGTGAGATTTGGTATACAGAGAGACCAATAAGGGTCCTAGGACAGAGCCCTGGGGGACACCAGTGGTGAGGGTGTGTAATGTGGACAGAGACCCACTACACGTTACCTGGTATGAGCGATCGGCCATGTAGGATACAAACCAGGAGAGTGCCTGAGATGCCCAGCTCTCAGAGGGTGGAGAGAAGGATCTGGATATGGTTTACTGTGTCAAATGCAGCAGACAAGTCCAGAAAAATGAGAACAGAGGAGAGGGATGACTCTCTGGCAGTATTGAGGGCCTCCGTGACAGCAATGAGAGCAGTCTCAGTAGAGTGAGCAGCCTTGAGGCCGGATGATGTGGGTCAAGGAGATTGTTCTGAAAGAGATAATGCGAGAGTTGGTTGCAAAAAGCATGTTCAAGAGTTTTAGATAAGAATGAAAGAAGGGATACCGGTCTGTAGTTTTGGACACCAGATGGGTCAAGTGATGGCTTCTTGAGAAGAGGTTTGACTCTGGCTGTCTTAAAGGCAGCCAGGAATAGAGCCAGTGGTCATGGAGGAATGGATGAGGGTTGTAAGGAAAGGAAGGATGTTGTTTGAGTTAGATTGGAGAAGGCATGGGATCGAGAGGACAGGTGGTTGCCGATTGGATGAGACAAGTCTGAGGACATCATCAGGGGAGAGAGGGGAAAGTGATGATAAACCACAGCCAGATCTAGTGGTAATAGTGACAGCACAAGGTTGTGTGAAAAAGCTGCTAATGTCATCAGTCTTCTTTACAAAGCAGGTGACAGTCATCTGCAGAGAGGGAGGAGGGAGGGGAAGGTGGGCTGGGGAGGGAGGAGAATGTGGTTTAACAGTTTCCTTGGGTAGAGGAAGAGAGAGTGATAAAATGCTAGGTCGTGTGCTTCCTCCATTTCCTCTCAGCTGCTCGAAGGCCTGTTCTACCAGCTCGCAGGTGATTCAGACAGCGGGAGGAAAAGAACTTGCTGCCCTCGAGGATAGTCGACTCACACACTCTCCCTTTACTCCTTCCCTGCAACCTTGTCCGCACTCCCTATTCTGTCTTACTCTCTTGTTCATGCAGGGTCTCTTGCCATCTATCTACGGTGCACATGCCCTCTACCCCCTCCTCTCTCTCTCTCTCTCTCTCTCTCTCTCTCTCTCTCTCTCTTTCACTCTGCTGAACACAACCTTGAGGGCTGAATTCTGCAGCAGAAAATGTGGCTCTGTGCCATCTAAGCAAAACAGACAATGTAGACTGTAGGTGTGTGTGACTAAAAGGTTTTTCCTCTTTAGATATTTGAGTTGTGCTGAGAGCATGTGTGAGGGGGTCATGATAAGGTAACTGTGATACAACCCTCACCTTTGCCCTCTGACTCTGTCTCCGTAGCAACGGACACAACCAGAAAGTGCACATGCACATGGTGGATCTGATGAGTTCTATCGTCTGTGAGGGAGACACCGTGTCGCAAGAGCTACTGGACACTGTACTGGTCAACCTAGTGCCAGCCCATAAGGTACACACACACACACACACAAGTCAGTAAACATTAATGTGTCCCTGCCAAATAGACAGTTGTTTCAGTGCTCAGTAATGCTGTGAGACACCTACAGGTGAGCCGGGGAAGAGCAGTTAGTGCACATTGAATAATGATGAGCAACTGTACCTCGAGTGCTCTCAGATGTGTGTGTCTGTTGGCTTTGTATGGCTGTTTATTCCTTCTCTCTCTCCTGTGTAGAACCTGAATAAGCAGGCATATGATCTGGCCAAAGCCCTGCTGAAGAGAACAGCCCAGGCCATCGAACCCTACATCACAAACGTGAGGATACTTTCCTTTATTTACCTTTTCCTTCTCTTTTTCTTTGCATGTGAGTGTGCTCATGCTCTCTCTCTCTCTCTCTCTCTCTCTCTCTCTCTCTCTCAGTTCTTTAACCTGGTGCTGATGCTGGGGAAGACGTCTGTCAGTGATCTGTCTGAACATGTGTTTGACCTCATCCTGGAGCTCTACAACATCGACAGCCACCTACTGCTCTCTGTCCTGCCACAGCTGGAATTCAAACTGAAGGTATACACACACGCCTGCCTACATTCACACTGTATTTTACACACATGCACACGCACACACACACACACACACTCACTCATTTTCCCATATGACAAAGAAAAAGGATAAGCCCACTCATCAAAACATCACAACATTTCTCATGAAAAGCACTTGAGGATGATACGCTCTCCCTTTCCCTTAGAAATAACCCCTTCCTCTCTTTCCCTCCCTCCAGAGTAATGATAATGATGAGAGGCTGCAGGTGGTGAAGCTGTTGGCTAAGATGTTTGGAGCTAAAGACTCTGAGCTGGCAGCCCAGAACAAGCCTCTGTGGCAGTGCTACCTGGGCAGGTTCAATGACATCCACGTGCCCATCAGACTAGAATGTGTCAAGTTTGCCAGCCACTGCCTCATGAACCACCCAGACCTGGCTAAAGACCTCTCAGGTGAGAATCTGATGAATGAATGAATCAATCAATTGGGGTTATCTTGATCCACCCTTAACTGGTTGAGGACCTCCCTGGTGAGAATCATATTGGACCTACATATCAATCAGGCTTCAGAGATTGATGTTGCACAAACCCATCAGTTCTCAGACCTCAGGCTAGAGTTTGCTGCTTTTTAGATGTTTGTAGGGGTCTTTGTGTCAGGTTAAAGAGGCCGTATCCTGACTCTCCCTTTGTCCGGCCCTCCCATCAACCCATTCCAGAGTTCCTGAAGGTCAGATCACATGACCCGGAGGAGGCCATCCGCCATGACGTTATCGTCTCCATAGTAACAGCGGCTAAGAAGGACCTGGCTCTTGTCAACGACGCGCTGTTGAACTTTGTGAAGGAGAGGACACTGGACAAGAGGGTGAGAGAGATATAGAGTGTGTGTGTGTGTGTGTGTGGTGTGTGTGTGCGCATTGCATTGCATGTGGATGATGGAGGATCTACTTTCATCATTCTCTCTCTCTTTGGCTTGGATTGACAGGATTTGGAAGGCGTTTGTAATTCTAGCACACTCGCTCTTTCTCCCTTTTTCTCCCCCACTCCCACTCCCCCTCACTCTCTCTCTCTCCCTTAGTGGCGTGTGCGTAAGGAGGCCATGATGGGTTTGGCTCAGATCTACAAGAAGTACTCTCTCCAGGGAGAGGGAGGGAAGGAGGCCTCCAAACAGATCTCTTGGATCAAAGACAAACTGCTGCACATCTACTACCAGAACAGCATCGACGACAGGTGTGTGTGTGTGTGTGTGTGTGTGTGTGTGTGTGTGTGTGTGTGTGTGCACAGCATCGACAAAAGGGGGATGTGTGTGTGTGCGCACTACTAGAGCAGCAGTGACAACAGGTGTGTGTCAGAGAAGCATCCTAGTGTTTTATGGCTTTTACCTGCAGCTGTGTAGACTCTACATGTAAGGAGAAGAAGAGGGGACCGGGAGAGAGGAGGGAGAGGAGGTGGAGGGTGAGGAGAGGAGAGGTGGATCTCAATTTGATGGGATTATGAGATTAAGATAGACAGGCTGATATAGAGCTCCTGAGAGAGAGAGAGAGAGAGAGAGAGAGAGGAGGGAGGGAGGGAGGGAGGAAAGGCAGACTAAGAATAATCCTGTTAAAGTACTCAGTAATGTGAGATCATAGACTTCTAAGTCTTATGAAGAAAAACAAGTAAGAGGAAAGAGAGAAAGAGTTCAGACATGAGAGATGTTCTACACTCTTCTGGTTTCTCACCGTCAGGTTGTTGGTGGAGCGTATCTTTGCCCAGTATATGGTTCCTCACAACCTGGAGACCACAGAGAGGATGAAGTGTATGTATTACCTCTACGCCACCCTGGACACCAACGCTGTCAAGTAAGTTACCGTCTCACACACAGGATTAGCCTACCCATTAGGCCTCGTTCCTTTTCACTCTCTACATTTCATTTTGCCAGTCCTGTCAGATGCATGAAGTCCAGGGTGATGGGAGCTAAAAGGAAGCGAGCCATCGTAGCATGCATGTACAATTCAAAGCCATCGTGTTCCTTATTAAATGACCGTTTGGAGTGTTCTATGTGTTTATTCTCATCACATCTCTCCGGATTCTACCTCTCCAACCTCTCTCTCTGGATTCTACCTCTCTACCTCTCTCAATATCTCTCTTTTCTCTACCTCTCAATATCTCTCTTTTCTCTTTCTCTCAATATCTTTTTTTTCTCTTTCTCTCAATATCTCTCGTTTCTCTTTCTCTCGCTCTCTGTGTTTCAGAGCTCTGAATGAGATGTGGAAGTGTCAGAACATGCTCAGACACAACGTCAAAGACCTGTTGGACCTGGTCAAACAGCCCAAGGTAACCACACTCAACCACTGGGAATTGTATCATGTGATCACTGGAGATGTTGTGTCGTCCATTTACATGATGCCATAATGTCTGGAACACTAAATGGTTGTGTTGTGTTTTCCAGTCTGATGCATCCACCAAGTCTGTATTTGCCAAGGTCATGGTGATTACTAGTAAGTCCTCTCTCATCTACCGTACACACACACACACACACACACACACACACACACACACACACACACACACACACACACACACACACACACACACAAACAGATGGATTTTGCTGTTGCTGTTTAACCACTAGTCAGTGATATGTAGTATCAGACTTATAATGCTGAGAAGCCCATATTAATGACGGCTCTGTGTTGCTGCAGAGAACCTTCCGGACCCAGGCAAGGCCCAGGACATTGTGAAGAAGCTGGCACAGGTCCTTGAGGACGATGAGCGGGTCCGAGACCAACTCGAGACCTTGGTCAGCCCGGCCTGCTCCTGCAAACAGGCCGAAGTCTGTGTGGTAAGTAGTATTTTCAAGGTGTGTGTGTGATCTTATTGACATGAGTGTGTTATACTGATGTGTGTGTCTCCCTCTCTAATGCAGAGAGATATCACTAAGAAGCTGGGGAGCCCAAAACAGCCCAGTAACCCATTCCTGGAGATGGTCAAGTTCCTGTTGGAGAGAATCGCTCCTGTTCATATCGATACTGAGTCTATCAGGTACACACAGATCAGGCTGGCTACACACAGATACCTCACACGAAATGTATCCCAAAAACAGACGGAAAACACAAGTCTTATCCCTCCTCCCTCTTTTTCCATCAGTGCTCTGGTAAAGCAGGTGAACAAGTCAATCGACGGCACAGCCGATGATGAGGAGGAGGGGGTTCCTACTGAACAGGCCATCAGAGCAGGACTGGAGCTGCTCAAGGTAACACACACACACACACACACACACACACACACTCTGACCCTGTGCTAAAAGAGCAAGAGCGTCTCTTGTTAATCACCTGTTCCCTCACCTCCCCCTTTCTCTCTCTCTCTCTCTCCCCCCCTCCCTCATTCCAGGTGTTGTCATTCACCCACCCAGTGTCATTCCATTCTGCCGAGACCTTTGAGTCTCTGCTGGGCTGTCTGAAGATGGAGGATGAGAAGGTGGCCGAGGCCGCGCTGCAGATCTTCAAGAACACTGGTAGCAAGATGGAGGAGAGCTTCCCTCACATCAAATCGTAAGTTCAGGACTAAGTTCAGCACTAAGAAGCCCTACACTGCTTTAGACACATGCTT
Organism: Argentina silus; assembly: GCF_951799395.1. Classification (NCBI taxonomy): domain Eukaryota; kingdom Metazoa; phylum Chordata; class Actinopteri; order Argentiniformes; family Argentinidae; genus Argentina; species Argentina silus. The sequence continues at coordinate 6,659,876 of NC_139656.1, read as the reverse complement.
CCATTTGGTGGGTTCTCAGGCTTGCAACCAGTTCCATGTTGGTATTGACCAACGTCAGCTAGAAACATTGGTCCTGTTTTACCTGGAGGGATCCATGAAAAACACAACCATGTTGTATTTAATCAGAATGTGGAATTGTACCGAATGTTATTCCAACTACTGATTATGTAAAACACTGTGATTCTATTTGCGTGTGCTTTAGAAATGAGATGTCATTGTTGTTATTGTAGAGTGCTGTATTCCATGTGTCCTGTTGAGTGTAAAACAAGACAGCTCTCAGATGAATGGTGACTAATGGTGCTCTCCTCCCTGCTCCCCCTAGTGTCCTCCTGCCCGTACTGCAGGCCAAAGCTAAGAGAGGACCACCTCGCCAGGCCAAGTATGCTATCCACTGCATCCACGCGATGTTCACCAACAAAGACACGCACTTCGCACAGATATTCGAGGTGAGGAGTCTCTTTCATCACATTAGCAAGAACATTTTATGTGAATATTTTGTAAATGATACTGTCTATAGACGTAGGGGTAATTGAGCATTAATTCAAAAGGTACCCTGACAGTCATGAAAAAGTGTGGTAAGGTTCTGATGAAATGATGTCCATAACTCTGTGTTAATGGGATATCTCTCCCTTGTTTGTCCCCCAGCCCCTCAACAAAGGCCTGGACCCAGGGAACCTGGACCAGCTGATCACTCCTCTCACCACCTTGGGTCACCTGGCCCTACTGGCCCCAGAACAGTTTGCTGCTCCACTCAAGTCCCTGGTCGCCAACTTCATAGTCAAGGACCTGCTCATGAACGACAGGGTAGGTAGAAACACACACACACACACACACACACACACACACAAATCGGGTGTTGTTGGCTTTTTTTGGTGATAACTAACTCTGTTATTCCAATGTAGATCACAGGCAAGAAGACAACCAAACTGTGGGTGCCTGATGACGAGGTGTCCCCAGAAACGCTGGCCAAGGTCAGTACACAACCATCTACATACCTCCCTCTTACCCTATACCGATTGATCACCCCCCCCCTCTCTCTCTCCTCTCAAAGCCACAACTTTTGTTAATTTGCACATTGAATTTTCAACTTGAACCCCCCCTCTGTCTGTTTGTCTATCTGTAGATCCAGGGTATCAAGTTGATGGTGAGGTGGTTGTTGGGGGTGAAGAATAATCTGAGTAAGTCTGGGAACTCCACCCTGAGGATGTTGACAGCTATTCTACACAGTGATGGGGACCTGACTGAACAGGGCAAGATTGGGTAACTACACACACACACACACACACACACACACACACACACACACACACACACACACGCTCAATATGGGTGTAGTGCAGACGGTGTTATGTAACGGATACTAACACAGATCACCTCTCTCTCCCTGCCTCCCTCATACAGTAAGCCTGATATGTCCAGGTTGAGGTTGGCTGCAGCATGTGCCTTACTGAAGTTGGCCCAGGAACCCTGCTACCATGAGATCATCACTCTAGAGCAGTACCAGCTCTGTGCCCTCGTCATCAATGTAAGAACACACACGCACACACACTCTCTCTCTCTCCTGCCCATATCAAAAACTATTTCCCTCTCTAGACATACCCCTTGTATATCCTTTAAAAACATTTTTTTAAAGTTTTTCTCACAATTTATATTTTTTCCTCTTCTCCCCCCATGCTACCCTCCATAAAAACGTGCCTCGCTTTCTCACATCCTGTCTCTACTCCTCCCTCTCTCCCTCTATCTGCTCCAGGATGAGTGTTACCAGGTGCGGCAGGGCTTTGCCCAGAAGCTCCATAAGGGTCTGTGTCGCCTGCGCCTGCCCTTGGAGTACCTGGCAGTGTTCGCCCTGTGTGCCAAGGACCCCGTCAAGGAGAGGAGGGCGCACGCACGCCAGTGCCTGGTTAAAAACATCAACCTACGCCGGGAGTACCTCAAACAGCACGCCGCCGTCAGTGGTGAGAGAGAGACACACACACACACACACACACACACACAGGGAGCACAGTTTAGTTGTTTACATTATGTGAATGTGTGATTTCCCACGAGGACCGTACTGGAAGTAATACTGTTCAATCCAATAGAATAGAAAATAGAAAGACTGTCTGCTGTGAGCCTCAGGCAGGCTTAGAGTAGGAGTTGTGGTTTTCAAAAGCGTTTCTGTGTTTGTGGTTCTCCAGAGAAGCTGTTCTCCCTGCTGCCAGAGTACGTGGTGCCCTATGCCATCCATCTGCTGGTCCACGACCCAGACTACGTCAAAGTACAGGACATAGAACAGCTCAAGGACATCAAAGAGTGAGTGTCTGTCTGTCTGGGAGCCTACGTGCACCTTCACACTACAGAGCAGACTATTTGTATTCTATTGTTTTTTTCTCTCGCCTTTTGTCTCCCCCCCTTTCTCTTTCTCTCCCCCTCTGCTTCACTGTCATGCCCTCTCTCTCTCTCTCTCTCTCTCTCTCTCTCTCTCTCTCTCTCTCTGCAGGTCTCTGTGGTTTGTGTTGGAGATTATCATGGCTAAGAATGAGAACAACAGTCATGCCTTCATCAGAAAGATGGTGGAGAACATCAAACAAACTAAAGACGCGCAGGCTCCCAGCGACGCCAAGATCAATGAGGTACACACACAGACACACACACACACACACACACACGCACACACACACACACACAGACAGACACACACACACACAGACCTGCACATACACACACAAACACACGTACACTCACATACAAGAGACACACACTAACTCTCTTTTCTCCTTTACTCTGTAGAAGCTGTACACAGTGTGTGACGTGGCCATGAACATTGTCATATCTAAAAGCACCACCTACAGCCTGGAGTCCCCCAAAGACCCTGTGCTACCCACCCGCTACTTCACCAAGCCTGACAAGGTGTGTGTGTGTGTGTGTGTGTGTGTGTGTGTGTGTGTGTGTGTGTGAAAATAATGTGTTTCTGTCACTGTGTTGTTTGCGCCTGTTGGATAAGCTATCAGACTCATGTCTCCGACACCTCTCCTCTTTTTCAGAATTTCAGCAACACAAAGAATTATCTCCCTGCCGAGATGAAGTCTTTCTTCACGCCAGGGAAGGTACGTGTAATAACAAATCTCTCCCATTGATCAAGACTGGAATCGACATGAAAATATTGAATATCACTGTCCTATTGTTTTCAGTTTTAGGATATCCCCACAGCTCATGGTTTAGAATATTAGCCCATGGTACTGACACCCCTTTGTCTAACCACTGCCTTTGCTCTGTGCCCCTCTCTCTCCTTATCTCCCCCTGTACCCCCCCCTGTACCCCCCCCCAGCCTAAAGCAGCTAACGTGCTTGGTGCAGTGAACAAGCCCCTGTCCTCAGCAGGGAAGCCGCTCCAGAGTAAAGCCTCTCGTATGGAGACAGCCAGCAACGACGATAGTACCTCCAACCCCAGCTCCCCTCAGCGCAGCAAGGCCAGGTACACACACACACACACACACACACACACACACAGTGCAGCCAGGCATGGCCTAGTTGATCCTAAGTGTCAGTGTCTTATGTTGCTGTCGTTGACCCAGGCTTGACAGTGCAGAGATGGATCAAAGTGAGAACGAGGACATCAGTCTGATGAAGAAAGGAGACACCTCAGACAAGGTACTGACCTGCACTGCTCACCCATGACTCCTCACCTATGGCCCCACAGAGTTGGTTTTCCAGTTGTAAAGATATAGGACAACAATCATTTCAAGGGCAACAACAAAGGCTTGACAGTGAGATGTAAACATAGATAAGACAAGATAGCAGACCAAACAAATAATGATGATACGTTTGTTTATATAGTGCCCACGGACATTTAACATGAGTCACACATGGATTACAGAGTATAAAACCCAATAAAGTAAACACAGTTCAGTATTGTTCAGAGGGTGTGTCGGATGCCTCTGGGTGCGGAGATGGTAGTTATGGTTCGGAAAAAATGACAGTAGCAATAGGCAGTTTGAGATCAGACTGTTGCCAGGATTCGGTTAAGTGCCATGAGTTGTAAACTGTGTGTGCGCCTGCATGCGTGTATAAGCTTAATCTGCACCATAACACAAACCTTACTAGACCAGTTCTATATTGACTTTGGGTTCTACTGTTCAGTCAGTGAATTAGAAACAGTAGAATCATACAATAAATCAGTCAGTGTTCGTGAGACATTGTGTGTGCAGTGACTCCACACCATCAATCAAATCAATCTTTATTGACCCTTCTGTCCCTCTATAGGACAGCGAAAAGCCACGGGGTCGCAAACGAGCCGTTGCCCCTAGTAACGATGATGACAGTCGCCAAGACAACAAGCCCAAGCGTGGGCGCAAGAAGGCGGCAGTCAATCCTATCGCTGCAGACGAGCCTGAGGACCAATGGGGCGAGGACTCTCGTCTAGGCGACACCCAGACGGAAGACGAGCAGAACAGCCCGCCCAAAAAAGGGCGCAGGGGTCGGCCAGCGAAAGCTGCCACACCCAATCAGGAGACACCAGCTAAAGGGAGGAGAGGCCGTAAGAAGGCAGCTCCGCCTCCAGAAGAAGAGGAGGAAGAGGGAGGAGAGGAAGAAGAGGAGGATGAGGAAGAAGAGGATAAGAGCAGTGAGAATGTGGAGGTGAAGACTAAGGCAGGAAGGCAAACCCGGACGCCGCGGCGACCGGCGCAAAGGTCAGAGGGTGTTTTTTGGTGTTTGTTTATTCTTATTAGATTTGAGTAGTTTTCCTTATGATTCGCTATGGAAAGCAAATACATTGTGTGTTGACCTCACTTGATTATTGGAAGCACTCATTGTTTCCAACGGGTCTTATTGCTTACTGTGGGACTGTTATAGTGAATGACCAGTCCTTCTCGTGGCATATTGATTGGTTCTCCTTCCAATGTCATGTTGTGGTGTCTCTGACAGCTCTGAGTCAGCAGAGTCCACCCCACAGAAGAGGAGAGGACGACCGCCCAAAGCAGCACAACCACCCGCTGCCAAGAGACCAACGTAAGAGAGAGGGGGTGCGGGTGGGGGTGGGGGTGTAGGGGTGGGGGTGGGGGTGGAGGTGTGGGTGTGGCTGTGGGTGTGGCTGTGGTTGTGGTTGTGGGTGTGGGTGCGGGTGTAAGTACATGAGGGTGTGTGTGCGTGTCTGTGTCTGTTGGAGTGTGTAGCTAGTATCTGATACCTCCTCTCTTTCCCAGGCGTGCTGGGCGATCAAAGGCAGCAGCAGCAGCAGCAGCAGCAGCCAGAGAGAACGAGTCTGAGGACGAGGCGGAGACAGCACAGCCCGAGGAAGAGGAGGAGGAAGAGCAGGAGGAGGCGGAGGGTGAAGAGAAAGAGGAGGAGGAGCAGACCATACCTAAGGTACTGAAGCCTCACACTCCCTAGCCCTTGGATTTTTGTGCCATGTTGTAATGATATGATTTTTATGACATTTTGTAATGATAAGAAAGTAGATAGTAGTTGTAAGTCATGATGAATGAAATACCTGTGAACTGCCTATTTCTTCCCTATGGCTTTTGAGTGGTTTGACAAAAGACTTACACTATGTTCTTCTACAGCTAAGGCGGAAGGCAGCAGGCCGAAGAAGATGAACAGAGGGAAAGAAGAAGTGAGGGAGAGAGAGAGAGAGAGAGAGAGAGGGTGGATCCCTGGGACACTTGGACTGCCTGCTACTTTAGAGGACTGCAGAAGAGAGAGATGGAGGGGAAGAGAGAAAGATGGAGCGAGGAATGGACTTTTCTGGACTTTTCATATGCTGATGCTCCTACCGCTACACACACCACACACCACACACACACACCACACACACACACACACACACACACACACACCACACACACCACACACACACACCGTCAGTATCATTAACTGTGGGTTGTTGCATTGTATTGCATTGTGATGTTGTTCGCCACATATGTAGAGATCTGAACAGAAAAAGATCCCATGTGTAAATAGTCTCTTTTATGTCTGTGTTGTATTGTTGTTCTGTTGATTCTGACTGGGGGGTGTTGTATAGCTTTTAACCACCATGATGAAAGTGCTCCTCATGTTTGACTCAAAATGAAATGTTGATTTTCAGAAAATACTGTTTTGTCATTTTCCCCTCTGTATCCACATTAACTGAAAGAGATTAACCATTTACTGTTTTACTTTTTGTCATGTCAATCGTGTAATTTTACTTTAAAAAAAGAAAAAAAAGAAAAAAGAAACAAACAAAAACAAAAGTCCATGCATTTGTTTACAGCAGTGTATATTTACACCTTTTTTACCGTTTTATGAAAAAAGAAAATACCAGAAAACTGTCACGTCCAACTGTGGAATTTCTAGAAAGGTTCTAGTGTGTGTTCCATTTTACACCTGGTATTTCCTGATGGACTGAACTCCTATAAGCAGATGTGTTTTAGTGTTTGTCACTGCAGAATGGTATGCCCTACACCTACCCAGTCAGAGCCTTCATCTGTTGTATCAATAAAATTCTCTATAGAATGTGACTGACTTTCTTTCTTGACCTCCAACATGTTTACCTGCATCTTTTTAGTTATCTTAATTAATTCTTCTTATAATCAAGTGTACGATAACCCTACATTAATTTGTAATACATACACAGACAGGTTTTCAGAGCTAAAAAATATCGACATGGGAAACCCCAAAGGCGTAAGTGATACAGGAGGTATTTACATGCATTATTTTTCTTTGAAAACATGGTAGGACACTCCTTTTCTTTGAGCCATTGAACAGCTCCCAACACACACCAAGCACATTGTTTCTAACCCAGCCTCTTGTGTTCCAGGTGGAAAAAAACCCACGCACCACTGCACCTGGTCATGACTCCCCATAATCACATGATGCCTGGCGGCCATAAGTGAGACTATTTACCTGTCTGACCAACGCCACACCCACCTCCTGACGCCACGCCACTCGCTAGGTACAGTCATATCACATGACCCAGGAAGACCCATTATATAGACCCAGCAGGATGTGTGATCTCAACTTGTGATACTCCTCTACCACCTGCTCAGCATGACGTATAGGTCACTATGAAGGTAGAGACATAAGCTACACAGCCTGAGTGTAGGGCTCCAAACCAGAGCAGAGCACCCAAAGGCTCCTGGACACACGTGTCAGAGATGTGAATGAAGGTTGGAAGCCCACTAGTTTTAGAGCATCCTCCAGTCAGGCAGACCAACCAAGAGCCGAGGAACCTGAAAACCCAAAGGAAGAGGGTGGATGGTTCAGATCCAGGGATAGGGTGGATGGTTCAGATCTAGGGATAGGGTGGATGGTTCAGATCCAGGGATAGGGTGGATGGTTCAGATCTAGGGATAGGGTGGATGGTTCAGATCCAGGGATAGGGTGGATGGTTCAGATCTAGGGATAGGGTGGATGGTTCAGATCTAGGGATAGGGTGGAGGATGCTGGAGCGTCACTCTACAAAATTGGTCTACAACCTAGTGGCCAAAAAGTCCATAATTGTGTTTGCAACAATGAATTCAAGTCATACAGCAAAGAAAGTACTGGAAATGTGTTTATTTGGTTTTACTACAAAGCATTACGTTCAGTGCAAATCTACTACATGCAATGCAGTTTCCGCTTATTGATTGACTTGTTCCGCTTAAAAATTGACATTTTTGCATTTGAGCTAATTTTAGGAGTGTCATAACAAAGGGGGTGAATTATTGGCTCAAGCTTCAGCAAGCTTCAGCTTTTCATTTTTTATTAATTAGTAAACATTTCAAAAAAATAATTTCCACTTTGACATTGTAGGATATTTTGTATAGATCAGAGACAAACAAATCAATTAAATGTATTTTAAAGTCAGGTTGTAACACAACAAAATGTGGAAAACGTCCTGGGGGGTGAATACTTACTGAAGGCAGTATGTATCGTATATCCCTGATGCTGTAACAGGTAATGCACCCCTGTTTGACAGACGCCCCTTCATTGGTGTTTATGCTAGTCAGCTGGGTCGACAGCTTCAATAGGACAGAGTAGTGCAGTGTTTCCAAGCAACCTCAAAACCGGAAGAGACACTATTAATGTGATCATCCAGGGAACAGTTCTGTTTGCATATCGCCCTCCATATCCCCCCTGCCGTAGGCTACATTTCACTGTCTTGGGAGACCTAGGATGAAATGCAAATGAGTGTGTGGCTGTGCTCAAAGAAATGAAATGTCATATTCTGTCCATTACCATCCATCTGTGGTCGTATGAATCATGGGTGATGTCATTATTGATTCCCCAGCTGAGGCTTTATTATAATGTGATGGGGTCATAAAAAGGTACTCAATACTTAGGCCTACCGTATAGACCATATGGGCCTTTATACTGCAGTTGAGGTTTCTCTTTATTCATTTTATTTTATGAATGTTCTAAATGTGTGTAGATAATACAAAAGGCCTGATAGGCATAACCTAGAAATGTAGAAATGACTCACTTGTGAAAGCATCAATAACCTTTGAAAGTTTTACTTAGTTTGTGTGAGGATCCAAATACATTCCTGTGTGTTTGTCTGTGTTTTGTTCTGTCATTTCTGTATTTAATAATGCACTTTTTGGCTACTGTTAATGTGCTGTTATTGCGGAGACATGATGGCCTTGCTTCGAGAGAGATTGGTCATTATAGGGCTTTAACGTTGTTTTGCACCTGGAGACCTTTACGCGTCAAGTGCTTTGGTAATAATTGACAGATTTCCTAACCGAGAGAGAAGAGCGGTCTGTCGGGTTCAGCTGGGGTATAACCTACCACTGCGCCCCAGAGAACACAACAGCTGCTGTAACCTACCGCAACGGTTATTGGACTTTTATGTACGCTATCTGGTCAGGTAGCCTAATCATTGAGGACAAAGTATATTTTACAATAGCCTTCCGAACTGGTTGGTAGGTGCCTACTGGTTGGTAAATGACCTCATATATTCAAGGAGCGCAATGTGGGTCTCCGACTTCTTGACATTTTTGGTAATTTCTTGTGAATTCGCATTCGCAGCACCAGGCGCTGGTTTGAAGACATGGGAAAGGTTTAGCAAACTGCCCTATCCTGGAGACAAAGCGTTCCTTTATAACACCTTTCCAAACAACTTTATGTGGGCGGTTGGAACGGCCGCTTACCAGGTAGAGGGCGCGTTTGAGAAAGATGGTAAGGGTCCGTCAGTTTGGGACACTTTTACGCGCGGCGGGACCCGAATACTCACCGGGGACGTTGGCAGCGACAGCTACCACAACATCCACGGTGACATCCGCGCGATCAAGCAGCTAGGCGTCAGCCACTATCGGTTTTCGCTATCCTGGTCGAGGATATTCCCCAACGGTAGCCGCGCCAGCTACAACAAGATCGGCACGAATTATTACCGGACGCTGATCAGGAAGCTGAAGGAGATCCGCGTGCAGCCGGTGGTCACACTTTATCATTGGGACCTACCGGACAACCTCCAGCGGGCCTTCGGAGGGTGGAGCAACCCCGCGCTCGTGGAACTTTTCAAAGATTACGCTGATTTCTGTTTCCAAACTTTCGGTGATGACGTGAAGTACTGGATCACGATGGACAACCCGTTTGTGGTGGCCTGGCACGGGTACGGTACCGGGGTGGTCGCTCCCGGGGTGAAGAATGATCCGGACTTGCCGTTCCGAGTCGGACACAACCTCATCAAGGTGAGCAACATTATAGGTCTTGTTAGCATCTGTCATCAGACCCTCTGTGTTTGAGGGCTGGGAAATGTATTGATTAGATCCATTCTGCTTATGTTTGTCCCTGTGAGTTTGGCCCAAATTAGATTATAATGAATAGGCTAATGTTATCAAGTATTACCAGTGATAGCCTACACCTTTTTGGTCCGTAGTGTTTCCATCCTCCTCTCTTTACTCCATCTCATCTCAATTCACTGATCTTTCAACCTCTCCCCATCTGTCTTCATCCTCCTCTCCAAATACAAACAAATTGTATGCACTCACTGTACTGTAAGTCACTTTTATCCAAGTGTCTGCTAAATGGCATAGTATTATTATACTGTATATTATCTATCATAACTCTTCCTCTTTTCTCCATCCTCTCTCTATCCTCATACTCTCTCACCCATATCTATTTTCCATCCTCCCCTTTTTCTCTATTTTCTTTTCCCACCCTTTCTCTCTCTCCTCTCCACCTCTTTACCCTATCCACTCCCCCTCTCTTACGCCCCCCCCCCCCTTTATTCATCTTTCCACTCCACCTCTCTCCGCAACTCTCTCTCCCCCCCCCCCCTCTCTCCCTCCCCCCCCCCCCCCCCTCTCCCTCTCACCTGCCTCCCCCAGGCCCACGCAGCAGCGTGGCACCTCTATGACCGCCACTACCGCCCTCGGCAGCACGGTAAGCTCTCCATTGCGCTGGCTTCCCATTGGATAAAGCCTGGTCAAACCCGCCGTGAGAGCCTCGCGGCTTGCCAGTGTTCTCTGGAGTTTGTCCTAGGCTGGTTCGCCCACCCCATCTTCACCAACGGAGACTACCCACCCTGCATGAAGCTCCGCCTGGCCCACCGTCTGCCCTCCTTCACCCCGGCCGAGATGGAGGAAGTGAAAGGAACGGCCGACTTCTTCGCCCTTTCCCACGGAGCGGCGCTGAGCTTCCATCTCATCAATGACCACCTGAAGTTTGGACAGCTGGAGGATCTGGACCTGAGGATGCTGCTGTACTGGGTCAGAGCCGAGTATGATGACCCGCCCATCTTCGTGGTGGAAAGTGGATGGTGGGCTACTGTTGTGTATTGTTGTTCTGTGTTGTGGCAATGTGTTTTGGTGTGGTGTGGCATGGTATGATGTTGAATTAGGTCATGATATGATATGAATTGTAGTCTATTGTTATCACATAACACAGGTATGTTCTAAGCAACACCAAGACTGAGGACCCCAGGCACATGTACTACCTCAAGAGGTTCATCATTGAGGTGCTGAAATGTGAGTGGGGTAGTAGGTACATTTCTGTACCGTTTATTCTAACATTATTGCACCAAATTATCTCTGATAGTCAGCTCAGCAATTGAAAGGTGCATTGTTACTGTAATGGAAGTTTGTCTGTTCAAATACCATGTCTAATTAATTTCAGGAGAGATGAAAGCCCATTTTAACAACCGAGGATATTTTTTGCCGGAGGCAATTTTAAGTCAGAGGATAACTTCCTCTTTCATCTGAACTTGAACTTCTTGTTGCCATTTAACTCTATGCTAAAGCAAACCTGTTACTGCTCTGTCTGTTGCCATAGCGATCAAGTACGACGGTGTGAACGTAATTGGATACACAGCGTGGTCCCTGATAGATGGGTTTGAGTGGCATAGGGAGTACGGGATACGGCGGGGTCTATACTACGTTGACTTTAACACTCCCGACCTGAAGAGGGAGCCCAAGACCACTGCCATATTCTACAGGTCTATGCCATCATATGGATTTGATACAGTTTATGTATTGGTCTATTTTTGTAACTTTGTGTTATGTTATTTTTTTATGGTTATTTTGAAGCATTTAATCCAAATTCTAATTCTACCTGACCACATGACCTTACCAGGGAAAACTCTGGGTCCTTGTTGTTGGCAGTTTTTGTTAAATAATGCTTATTATTGTTATCATTCCAGGACGCTGATCCAGAGGAATGGCTTTCCTGAGCTCCCAGAGAACAGACCAGCCCAGGGAGTCTTCCCCTGTGACTTTGCCTGGGGAGTGTCCGCTAACTCCATACAGGTGTGTGTGTGTGTGTGTGTGTGTGTGTGTGTGTGTGTGTGTGTGTGTGTGTGTGTGTCCGAGCGAGTGAGAGAGAGAGAGAGAGAGAAAGAGAGAGAGTCTGACCCACCTGGGAAACATTGTTTTAGTGGTAGCGATAGGCCGAACATATCATGCATGCAAAAATGTTCTCATAGAGGGAAATATTAACCCAGTATTAACCTCTACTTTGGACTATTGAAGAGGGCTATGTGGTTGATGTGTAGCCCAGGGCTTCCAGTAAAGTGTGTTTGCACAGGCAGCACTCAGGAACCCTCTGTAACTATACTATACAGCACATAGAAACTGTCAAAACCTTATCCTGCTGCTGCTGACTGAATCTGAACATATACACTCACCAAACACTTTATTAGGAACACCTATACACCTTCTCATGGCGGAGGGTTAGTGTAATGGTGGTCTAATGGTGTGGGGAATGTTTTCTTGGCACACTTTGGGCCTGTTAATACCAATCAATCATCGCTTGAATGCCACAGCCTATTTGAGTATTGTTGCTGACCATGTGCATCCCTTCATGGCCACAATTTACCCATCTTCTAATGGCTACTTCCAGCATGATAATACACCATGTCACAAAGCAAAAGTCGTCTCAAACTGGTTTCATGAACATGACAATGTTCTTCAGTGGCCTTCCCAGTCACCGGATCTGAACACCTTTGGGATGTGGTAGAACAGGAGATTCACAGCTTGAAAGTGCACCTGAAAAATCTGCAGGAATTGCGTGATACAATCATGTCATCATGGACCAGAATCTCAAAGGAATGTTTCCAACATCTTGTGGAATCAATGCCATGAAGAATTGAGACTGTTTTGAGAGCCAAGGAAGGCCCTACCCAGTATTAGTATAGTGTTCCTAATAAAGTTCTCAGTGAGTGTACAACCACAGTATAATACTTCAACCAGCACTGGGTCAAGACAGGGTTTTGAACCCACAACCCTCTGGGTCAAAGTCCATCTCTGGCCCCACACACTACTACAGTGAGTCATCCTGCAGATCTCTTAATTATAAACCACACAGACCCACATGGCCTCCACTTGCTAAACAACACAGGGGGCTGGAAGCTGCCTTTTATTTATTTGCCCCATTGGCCTCTGTAGGTGTATGTGTGTGTGTGTGTGTGTGTGTGTGTGTGTGTGTGTGTGTGTGTGTGTGTGTGTGTGTGTGTGTTTACTGTAAGTCTCTCTATCTGCGTGTGTGTAGGTGGAGACCACCCCCACCCAGTTTGCGGACCCCAGTGTGTACATTTGGAACATCTCAGGAAATGGGGAGCTGAGACGGCTGGAGGGGTCCCAAGCCCCTCCCCCACGACGAGCCCAGCACTGTGCTGACTATGCTACTATCCGCCAGCAGGTCAGTCAGTCAGTCAGTCAGCCTGTCTGTCTATCTGTCTGTCTGTCTCTCTGTCTGTTTGACTGTCTGTCTCCTTGCTTGCCTGCCTGCCTGCCTGCCTGCCTGTCTGTCTGTCTGTCTGTCTGTCTGTCTGTCTGTCTGTCTGTCTGTCTATTTATCTTGACTATTCTCTCTCTTTTCTCTCTCTATGTCTCTCAGGTGGAGGAGATCCGTCGAGTGGGTGTCACCCACTTCCACTTCTCCCTCAACTGGTCGTCCCTGGTGCCCACGGGGCGCGTGGCCCAGCCCAACACCACCTTGCTGGGGTACTTCCGCTGCTTTACCAGCCAGCTGCTGCAGGCCAACGTCACGCCCGTGGTCACCCTGTGGCACAACACAGGCCAGCGCTCCAGCCTGCCAGCCACACTGGACGCAGGGGGAGGGTGGCTGAACAGGTCTAACAGACATGGATTCATATTTATCTCATCTGACCTGTGTGATAATACTGTTGCCACTGCACACATAACACATGTGGAACACAGAGAAACGACCTCTGTCCCTGTCTGTCTGTCTGTCTGTCTGTCTGTCTGTCTGTCTGTCTGCCTGCCTGCCTGCCTGCCTGCCTGCCTGCCTACCTGTCAGTCAGCCATTCAGTCAGGCACCTTTTACAGTGTCAATGTTTGGTTGTTATGATAGAACTATATTATATATATTATATTATAATATAACTCCTCTGCTTCTCAGGGACACTGTGGAGGCGTTTGCTGACTATGCCAGGCTGTGCTACAGGGAATTGGGTGCCCACGTGAAGCTGTGGATCACCCTGAACGAGCCCAACGACGACGACGAGGTGGAGATGGGCTACGCGGAGGGGCATCAGCTGCTGCGGGCACATGCCCTCGCCTGGCACGCCTACGATCAGGAGTTCAGACACACACAGAAAGGACAGGTGAGTGGGCATTGCAGTTTTTCATTTCTTTGTTTTCAAAAGTGAAATAAAACTCTGCTTGCCACACACCACCGTATCGGCCACCCTCCTCTACCGCCTAGAATCAATATACAGTGTTTTAATTTCACACCGAAAAAATCGAGCTGATCATATTTTGTACACTTTATTTATCTAGGCTATTTTCATTGAGATCAAATATGTCCTTCAAAATATTGTTAAAATGGAACGATTTACAACCAATCAGCGATCAATCATAGCAGCTCTTCTCACTGACCATATTTCACACAATAGCCACGCTGCATTACAGGTGTCCCTGGCGCTGCACATGGACTGGGTGGAACCGGCATTCTCATTCAGCCGTGAGGACGTGGAACCGGCTAACAGGGTTCTAGACTTCCGTGTAGGCTGGTTCTCAGAGCCTATCTTTGGCAGTGGGGACTACCCAGCGATCATGAGGAGCTGGCTGCGAGGGCGCACTGCCTCAGACCTCTTCCAGGAGTAGGAGTCAATGCATCAAATAATAACCATACTATGCTGCTTTCACGTTGTTCCCTGCCTGTTCTTCTAGGTGTCAGCATTTACATTGTATTTTAATTCATTGAGCATTTTGCACTCTCCACTACTACATACATGTTGTTGATGTGGTTGTTTCCATAGTTCCCACTTGCCTGTGTTCAGTGAGGAGGACAAACAGCTGGTGAGGGGGACATACGACTTCTTCGCTCTCAGCCACTATACTACTGAACTGGTGACCAACGCCAAAGAGGACATGTCAGTCTACAACCGTTTACAACTACTACTGCTACTAGGCTATATCATACCACTACGATTACTACTTTAACCTACGACCACAACAACATTTATCAGAACAAATCTCTACTCCATCCATACAGATATCAATACAAGGCCAAATTGGGGGTCCAGTCCATGACAGATACCACCTGGATCATGTCCCCACGACAGAATTCACCCGTGGTGCCTTGGGGCCTGAGGAAGGCCCTCAACTGGGTGAGATCACATGAGATGAGATGAAATAATACTCTGTTTGCACAAAAATTTGCCTCACCTTCAAACCTGCTACCTTTACAACTAATAAAGAGATAGATAGATTGATTCTTAGATAGATAGAGAGAGAGAGAGAGAGAGAGAGAGAAAGAGAAAGAGAGTGAGAGAGAGAGAGAGACCTTGAGCACACACACACACACACACACACACACACACACACACACACACACACACACACGCTAAGAGAAACAGAAGGAAGAGTGTTGTGAAGGATCATGGAATTCATTCATGAATATAGAATTATTATTGGAAGCTGCCTCCTGGAACATCTCATACACTCTGACCAGTGTACTCATAGTTTCAGATCCTACTCCCGAACTCCACATACCGTCCTTCTCTCCAGACCAAACCTTCTTTTCAGAGAGAGAGAGTTAATGTCACTACATCTATTCAACCAGGTGGAGGAGCACTACAAGGGTGTGGCCATCTACGTGATGGCCAATGGGGTGCAGGAGGACCCCGCCCGCTTCAAGGACAGTCTGAGAGTCTACTACCTCTATAGCTACATCAACGAGGCCTTGAAAGGTGAATCTGTTAGACACGTAGACTTGAGTAGAAAAGACATTGCACTGTGGTAAACAAGATGTTAAAAAAACCCCTGTCAGGACAGTCTATCACTGGAGACCCTCCCATTCTCCCCCGTCATTCCTCATGAAGACTTAATTATTGTGTTAGCGATACATCAACGTCACAATGCTTCACAAGGGGAGAATGTTTGCCCTTCTTTTAACTTGTGCTGTGGTTCTATGTAGCTTTCACAGAGTTTAATCATTAGACAGATGTACAGCTCACTGACCCCAGAGGAGATGGCCAGCTGACTGAACACACACACACACACACACACACACACACACACACACACACACACACACACAGTTTGTAGCAGTACGGCACTGAGTTTTTCATGATGACGTGATCTGACCAGGACAAACTGGGTCCATGTAACAATCTTGTTAAGTAGTCAGTATTTAGTATTTTCACCAATAGATGGCGATAACAGCTCAGTCTGAAACTAACATCTGAAATTCCCTTTCTTTCTCTTCCTCTCACCCTCACTCTCTCTCCCTTCTCCTCCCTCCCCCAGCGTACACTTTGGACGGTGTGAATCTGAAGGGCTACTTCTTCTACGCCCTAAATGACCAGAGAGACCCAGGTTTCGGCCTCTATGGCCATGTCCAAGATGAGAGCATCGTCAAGGCCTCCCTCTCCCACTACCACAACATCATCCAGCACCAGGGCTTCCCTGACGAGGAGGCCCAGGCCCAGCAGTGCCCCAACCAGCCCCTGCCCTGCACGGGGTGCCACGTCCTGGCCAAGAGGCCCATGGTGGGCTTCCTCTCTCTGGTGGGCTCTGGGATCCTGATCACCCTGGGGCTGATTATCTACTATGCAGCCAAGAGACAGAAAGAATATTACTAAGAACGGAGATCTTTATTTATCTTTATTTATACATCGCTTTTTATAGATTGTGCTTTAGGGGCTCACTTAGATCTACTGGCTGAATGTAATTTTTGGAGATCGGAGGGTAAGACCACGGCTCACTACAACTACGTGTAACTGTGTAACGGGTTTACCTGCGATATATAAGAGCAAGAAAAACTTGAGCTTCCACCAATACCATTCTCTCAGATGTGCAAACACAGAAGGGGTGGGAGGGGCTTAGGGAAGGGTTCACCTAATGCATCCCAATATCTGCAGGTGGAACCGTGGGTGGTTCTCATAAACTGTACATTCCCTGAGCGATTTAGCAAGTTAGGACATTGTGGAATATGTGTAAAATAGTAGTGGTGGCAAAACAGTTTCTCAATGCATTTGATTTCCCCATTGTTCGTGAAACAGAAATAAATGGTTATCTTTGACCCATTCGCAAGTCTTCATATTAAGGACACTACAGGTTTGCAATGTGCAGCAAGTTTTCACAGAATTGGATTTCAATGTGAAAAGCAAAATCTCATTCAGTTGTCATTGATGTACTTTGAAAATATTGACAAATGCATTTTCTTATGTACACACCCCCAGGTTTCTGAATAGCAGTTTCTTCTTGATAACCACTGTATGCTAGTTGGCCTTTTATTCCCACTCAATTAGTTAATTACATTTTTCCTCAAGCGCTTGATCACATTTCTTGAAACAGTATTCAACTTTTCTAAATAGTTAACACATTTCCCAAAACTATTTATTTTGCAAAATGCACTATTACTCTCAAAAAGAATATGTGTATCAAATTAATATCCTTTGTCATCAAATCAAAAGTTGAAAAGTTGAATATAATGACACACTAAACAGTAACTATAACCATCAATATGCATTGCAGGTTGGACAACTTTCATTTGAAAACAAAAGTGAAAAACAGAATTTCACTGAGCAGAAAAACTTAGTTTATGGTAGTACTGTGCCTGTTACAGAGAATATGATTGCTTACTATAAATATAAATCAAATTCATCTAAAATATTCAGAATCAAGCAGTTTTTGCATTACTACATAACACAAAATATGTCAACCAAAAACATTTACAGTAATCTATTCTCTCCTGTCTGCCAGGCCACATGTCACATTACTGATGACCTATTTCATTTGTGATTACAGACTGATTGTTAATTGAACTATTGGGCAATGAGTTTACATGTATGGAGTAGGGACAGCTTCATTAACCACACAATCAGCAGTGAATCATTTTATTGATACATCAACCATGACAAACAAGTGGGTCTCTGAACCCTTTATATTACATTCTCCCTTTCCCCCAAAACATGTTTTGATTGATCCAGATTGAGGAGCCAGAGTGAGCGTATAGGTAGTTGTTACAGGTCGGTACAATCTACTGTTATTTCTGAACCCTTCTCCCATCACAACATAAGTGTGTATATGTCCGTCCATTGGATCAGAACATCATGGCATCCAGGCCATCCTCCATGAACTTCTTGTAGATGGCCATGAACTTGGCAGTGAAGGCCTCCAGGTGGTAGATGGCCTTATTGCCCAGCTGTAGTCTGTGCTCGTAGTGGGCCGCCATGTGGGTCACCTCCGCCTTCAGCTGGCCATCACAGTTACTCAGCAACTCTGTCACTAAGCCCTGGACACACACACACACACACACACACACACACACACACACACACACACACACACACACACACACACACACACACACACACCAAAATCAGACAATGTGCGCACCATGCACATCCATAATCACAACAACTATCAATGTGATGCATCATGCAGCAGTTGCAGTGATATACATGTTACTCTTGAGGTGTCTTGAACTGTACCTTCATGATGATCTCTGGAGGGATGCAGTGGGTCAGGAGCTCATACAACCTCCCCCTCACCTCCAACAACCTGAGAGAGAGATCACACAAATAAATAAGGCTACATCTTAACTGTCCCTCCTAAAGACCTCTTCATCCCCACTAACCCCCCCATACAAGTTTCTCTCCTGTAAACACATTAAAAAGCATTGTGACTGCCAATAGCTCCTGGTCCTAGCATAGATTACTCTTTCTTATGATGACTGACGAATAGATGACTCACTTACATAGACAAATGTATTTGTTGTGAGTCACTTTGGATAAAGGCGTCTGCTAAATGCCATAAATGTATATAACCCCAAGAGTGTGAGGGACAGAGAGACTAATAATCAATCCCTACTCCTGTACTGTACCTCTAATCAACCCCTACTCATGTACTGTACCTCTAATCAACCTCTACTCATGTACTGTACCTCTAATCAACCCCTACTCATGTACTGTACCTCTAATCAACCTCTACTCATGTACTGTACCTCTAATCAACCTCTACTCATGTACTGTACCTCTAATCAACCTCTACTCATGTACTGTACCTCTAATCAACCTCTACTCATGTACTGTACCTCTAATCAACCTCTACTCATGTACTGTACCTCTAATCAACCCCTACTCATGTACTGTACCTCTAATCAACCTCTACTCATGTACTGTACCTCTAATCAATCCCTACTCCTGTACTGTACCTCTAACCCTAACCCTCTCTTACCTCTGAGGGCTCTGCTGACCGACGATGGCGTTGGCGGTCTCCCTCAGGTACACTTCCCAGTCCGTCTCTGGGATCTCCTGGTCTGCTGAGAACGGGTACCTGGAGAGTAAGATTATACATATTCTGGTTTGTTTAACACTTTTTTGTTTACTACATAATTCCATGTGTGTTCCTTCATAGTTTTGATGTCTTCAATATTAATCTACAATGTAGAAAATAATAAAAAATAAAGAAAAATCATTGAATGAGAAGGTGTGTCCAAACTTTTGACTGGTACTGTATATTATAATCGATGCAGGTAGAGGGATTGAAATGTAAGATGAAAGAGGGTATCTCTCAGATATGTATTTGTCCTTTAAAGCGCACTGCATCTGTGCATGACAAAATGTGTTATATAAAAAAAAGTTTGATTTGATTTGAATCAAGTTTGAAGATGGAAAGGTATAAAGGTACACTTCTTCATAACACACACTTACTGCTGCACTCTGCAGGCCTCACACATCAGCAGGGCTTTGCGGAGGTTCCGACCAGACTTCTCCGAGATCTGCTTGGCCAACTCAGCTGGGAGTTGCAGACCCTCCTTCCTACACACTGCTGATAGAACACTACACACCTGTGAGAAAGGGAAGAGAGAGGTGAATATAATAATGAATATAATAATGAATATAATAATGAATATAATAACACCCCCAGTTAAAACACCCCACATACCTCCTCAGTGCTGGGCAGGGGTACTCGCACGGCCAGGCAACGGCTCCTGATTGGTCCGATGACCTTGGAGGTGGAGTTACAGCAGAGGATGAGGCGGCATGTCGACATGTACTTTTCCATGGTGCGACGCAGTGCATGCTGGGCGTCCTTGGTGAGCCGGTCCACCTCCGTCAGCAACACCACTGTAAAAGAGAGAGAGGTTTGTAAGGACTGCATAACAGTCACTACAGGTGTGGGAAATTATGTTTTAACTACTCTATAACAACCACCGATGAAAAGGGAGTTTAGTTGTTCAGCTTTAGACTTTGCCCACTGCCAGGCTGAGCATTCAAGTTCAAGAACAGTATTTTCTCAAGTCATTGTAGAACTCTTGACTTTAGAAATATAAAGGTATATCACCATTCAATAACCATGTACAAGGCAAGCTGTACAATGGGAAATAAGTGTGCGTGTCTGACCTTTGAACTCTCTTTGTGTACTGGACTGGATCTGCTGAGACTGGGCCACCGTCTTTATCAGCTCCTGGATGACCACACGGTCACTGTTCCCCGCGTCACTAAGAAGATGACCACAAAGTCAGCAAGATAAACTGGTCAACCTGACCACATAGTCGCATTTAGATTCTCAGCAGGCAGAGAACTGGGTCATGCGGTTCATGGGAGAAAAGTGTAGGACGGGATTAGCTCACAGTCATTTGACCTTGCAGTCAGCAAGGCCAACTCTTTGATATTCCAATGACTTATTTTACTTTTTCACTTATTATTATTACGCCTAACTGTATCATTGAGACCTGCAAGGATGTAGTCAAATGTTGCTTTTAATCTGCTTACCTTGGATTCACCTCCAAGTGGTAGTTGCTGGCTATGGTGTTGATTTCTATTTTCTTTTTTGAGGGAGCCTGAAAAAATCAACATGAATAGTCAAACGGTGTGTGTGTGTGTGTGTCACAGAGAACAAGTATGTTTGTGTGAGTGTCCGAATAGCCTATGAGTATGTGTTGTTGTCTTGGTCTTACCGTGATGCTCTGGTGTTCGATGCGGAGCTTCTCCACCCCCGCTCCGTAGAGCTCCCTCAGGAGACACATGATGCGTGTCTTCTTCCCGGCCCCAGACGGACCATACACCAACAGGTGAGGGAAGTCTCCACACTGGACCTGAAACAGAGAAGTTGACAGTTTAATATTCACTTTGGGATACATTTTACACTCTTGCATCTCATCAAGCAAGCCTATTAGAACAACAACAAAGCCTATATGGAGGGGGTAACTCTACAATGACGAACATTTAATATTCAGATCAATGTGGACAGGACATAGATCTAGCTATTTTACTACTCAAATGTCAAAAATGTTATTCTAGTCTGTGGTAGCAAGCTGATCTGTTTACAGTTTTGCTCAATGCTGCTCATTAGTTTTTATTTATTTATATCTCTGACTGATGAGCATCTTGGCTATTTAGCTAGCAAGGTAACCAGAATGGACATCAACAAACATGTTTTCTAGCAGGCTGAGGTTCTAAACCTTTACAGGCTATTAGAGGCTCTTGTGTTTAGCTCGCTAGCTAGTTAGTGGTTTTATCTTACCAGATTTTTCAGTTGATTTGCTTGTTCTTTATGATAGTCCAGTTTCCCCAGAGAAGTCGGTCTGTATTTGTCCACCCACAAACTCATTTTGATATGATTTATTTGAGAAAATTGTCCTTGTTGCACAATAAATTGCTTGTGTGCTGTTGTGAGTTGTTTTTACTCCCGCGAAATTCTTGTAACCCGCGCTTGCCAGTGAGTCTGAAATACTACATAGGGACTTGAGGGACAAACCTCGTAGTTGGAGTTTTGAAAATACAAAGTGGGGCAGCGACCGCCGCCAGGTGGCGACTTCGGGTCTTGTTAGTTTATTACTGTGCCTTGTGACCTGATTGTGACTTGTGCTGGGCACTAAGAACAACTACTTCATCTACTTTGTTTTGGCCCTAAGGATTCAGTCATGTGGACTCTGAAGGCCTCCTAAGCGTCCGTCTATTCTATTGATCCCATTCTTCAGGCACAACACAGATACTTGGTCATCTGCAGAAGTTCTTAGATGATTCTGCTATTGTGGGATGTGTCAGTGGAGGCCAGGACACCGAGTAGAGGACTGGTGGACAGTATTGTTGAGTGATGTGAGCAGAACCACCTGCTACTCAATATCAGCAAGACAAAGGAGATGGTGGTGGACTTTAGGAGGACTAGGGTCCCCCTGTCTCCTGTTTCCATCCAGGGAGAGGACATGGAGGTGGTCCAGAGCTACAAGTACCTGGGGGTGCACCTGGACAATAAACTGAACTGGACTGGTAACACAGATGTCCTGTACAAGAGGGGCCAGAGCCGGCTTTATTTCCTGAGGAGGCTCAGATCATTTGGCGTGTGCAGGACTCTGCTGAACATGTACTACCAGTCAGTGGTGGCCAGCGCAGTGCTGTATGCGGTGGTATGATGGGGGGGGGCAGCATCAAGGAAGGTGACACCAAGAGGCTGAACTATCTATCTATCTATCTATCTATCTATCTATCTATCTATCTATCTATCTATCTATCTATCTATCTATCTACCTAATAAGCAAATCCAACAATCTGGAAAGATCGGTTAATGCCTATCGGCTATGTGCTTCAAACACCCTGCTTTAAATTATCGCATGCCGCATTGACAGATCATGTGTCTTATATCAGTGAGAAAACAACATACATTTAGACCTGTTATGAAATAATAATAACAAATTATTATTATAGGTTATGCTTACAGTGACAACACAGACTGATGCCTCTCAGGTATGTGAGCCAGAGGTTTGACACAAGCATGCTACTGTTCATAATGTCACACCATCAGTTACATAAGGGTCCATGATGTCTGGAATGCAGTTGATTTACACACAGGTATAAACAGAAACACTGTTTTCATCGTTGGACTGTAGCATGCATTCCCAGACAGATGGTTATGTTTTGTTTTCGGGAGGTGGAGTATGATGATGTGTCTGTGTCTCTGTAAAGGTGAACTTTCTGCAGGATGTCATGTAAGAGCAGATATAAATGACCTCAGATTCAGACCAAGAATCACTGGTGTCGTTGGGACCCTCTCCTTGTCCTATTTGTTGTTTTGGTTGCCCTCTTTTTCTAACAGTTGTTCTTGAGGTTATCATAGGGGGAATGTGGAAATATGGGTGCAGAATCAAACTGCCCTCCAGAGGCCCCTGCATTGTCACCTGGTCATCTTAGTGGATCATCGGTGAAGACTTCAGTGTGTCAGTGCCTTCAATGTCTTGCTATAATACAGTATCAAACACATTCTCCTCCTTCCTACTAATGTATTCTCTCCTTAAGCCAGTGACTTGTACGTGGGTTCAAGGACTGAAGAGGCTGACCAGTTAAAACATGTTTTCCACCAATGTCCCTGTCTCTCACCGTCACGGTCAGCCAGTTTGTGTTTATTGCCAAAATGAAACTGCTGTTTTTCACATTTGATAGCTATGTCTGATAGGTAGGCCCATAATGCCAATCTGTTGCCACTTCATTTGCAACAGTCAGTCTTACTCTTCCCAATATAAGAGCTGCCATAACAATGTTGTGAGGCATGAGACTGCAAACATTAGAGATTTTCTTTTATCTTATGAACATTTCCAAGAGAGATGCTAATGTTATTTTGTATGCCATCCATATTCAAAGTAATTTACTTTGTCACAACTATGTCAATACACTGTTCTGCTAGCTAACTATTACCTGTGTTACAACATTACTACACAGGTCTAGAACTATTTAATATAAAGTGTTACTGAAAGAAATGCAAGATTGAGATAATGTGTTGAAGACAAAACAGGATAAACAAACACATACAGTACATACTCTCTCCCTCCCTCTCTCTCTCTGTCTCTGTCTCTCTCTCTCTCTCTCTCTCTCTCTCCCTCTCTCCACCTGTCTCTCATTCTGCTGTCTGAGTTTGTCATTACCTATGTACCTCTACAGGAGAGGAATGTGTTGTATGATGTGGAGCATGTTGCAGCAAGCTAGGGTAAAGTATGCTGAAATGTATGTCTCAGGTTCATACGTGTGCATTCATAGATGATTCCTCGTTACAGGACAGAGACAGAGAGAAAGGGAGGAGGAGACTGTGAGCTAGATTGTGCTATGGATACTCAGTATCATCAGTATGTGATCTCAGTATCATCAGTATGTGATCTCTTCCAAATGTATGATGCTCAATATGTACATATATTTAATCAGCAATTATTCCAAATAGTTACGTATCCCTAAAATGTAACATAGACTGAAAAGGGTCTCAGTTTCTCTCGTTAATAATCGTATCTAGTACCAATGAATTTGCAAGTAATAATCATATATCTGCAATGTGCTGTGTGTCCATTCTGTTGCATGCCAGTTGCTAGGGATATCAACTCAGCACACTTCCTCCATCAGGACCCAATGAGTGATGACTCAAGAGACCAGCAGATCTCAACAAGAAGAAGAATCCCCAAGGTTATCATGCCAACACCAAGTTCCTATCCTTGACCAAAGACATTGGTTAAAAACAAGGAATTCTATGTTTGCTTCCAATCCTGAAGAATTCTACAGCCAAAAGGAAAGTGTCATATGTATGAGGAATGCAAGGTCACTAAGCAACCAAAGTAAATCTCTTGTATATATGTTGCATCATCCGAGTGTTGACTACAACTAAATGGTGCTCAAGTCTGATGAACTGTAAGATACAGCTTTTTTGTAAGTTATGGACAACCTGTGAAAGCCTTAGGATGGTGGCGACAAGGTGGATTTCCCATGAATTAGTAAGGCAGCTAAGGCATCCTTTGCAAGATGAAGTAAGACAGTGTAATATTTGGGCTATGGTATAATAAACCAAAATATGTTAGGTAATATTCCACAACACAAGCCCAAACATTCCAATAACATAGTTATTTGCCCAAACATTCCAGTGATGTCTTTGGACCTCAGCAATGAATTTTCAATTCAATGTCTTGAAACATTTAGCTTTTTGTGGTTAAGGGTTTTTTCATTGTACTGGGTAATGCAATGTATGTTCAACTGGTTTGCTGTGTGTGTGTGGGTGTGTGTGTGTTTGTTAATAAGAACAAAACCTTTACACGTGGCAACAAAGAATCACATACCTAACTCAAAACCCTCTGTCATTTAGAATCAGGTTCACAGATTCTGAGATCAAGATAAATGTATTATAGAAAGCCTGGGGTGGAGGAGAGCAGAGATAGCGAAGGAGGGGAAGAAGTTAAAAGCATTACTTCATACTTGCTTGAGGAATGTGCGTTTCAGGTGAAAAAATATGTTGCCTCGAGAGACGTACTTATGAGAATGAGGGAGAGGGAGGGAAGGGGGTAGAGGGAATGATGTAGTCTACCTAGGAGACCTTGAGGTCTCTTCCCCCCTCCTCTCTGCCTGTGAGGTAGAATCTCCCCCCATACCACAGTTATGACAGGCAAACACATGCCATGCTCAGGTGGCTTATCCTCATACTCTGTCTGTTTGTAGTCCTGCTGAAGGAGCAGAGTCACATCTCACAGTGTGGATATGTTAAGGACTTGTCTTACCAGGGATAACACAACTGCTCTCCTGAGGCTGAGACTGATTGGTCCTCTTCCACTGCTGGCATTCTCTCTCTCTCTCTCTCTTTCTCTTTGAGTTCCTGAGATTTCTCTATCAGTCTTTCTAGCAACTTCTTCTGGCACAGACAGGTAAGGAAGGATATGTCATATCCACTGATCTATATAGATCATTGGTTATATCCTTATAGGTGGATTTTGTGTTCTGTCATTCTCTTTCAGCTGTCTCTCTTTCTCTCAATCCTCACTGTTTCCCCATCTCTTATGCTTCATTATGTGCTGTTCAGTGTTTTTAATCTAATATCTTAAAATAAATTATTTTAATAATTAGAAGGAAATAAGAAGTGTGTAAGAGGTCAATATAATAATATTAGAGCATTGTTTCACTAACAGCATGATTTAACTTTGTTGATTAGCCTAAATTCGTTGATGAAAGCCTAAGGCAACATTATGCATCTTTGAGAGACAAGGAAAAAACATTTAATGCATAGGAAGTTGGGTAGTGGGACTAGACAATAAAAAAACAGTAATTGGAAGAGGGCATTTCAGGCGAGTAAAGGCTACACGGTGCAAAGCTGAGAGAAAATCCTGACGAATTTATTCTTGATCTGTTTGACAGAGATCAAAGGTCCGTTGTGGGTTTTTTAACATAATAACGGGGTTAGAGGTTTAAACGCAAATTCGTCTCGGGACATGTTTCGCGTCCAAGCGTGTCGTAAATCAAACCGCGTGTAGGATTCAGGAGTCTTGATTATGCGCTCTTAAGCAGATCTAGACATGAACAACTAATGATGAAGCCAGATGGCAAATTATATTTAACGGCAATCTTAAATTGAACAGGTTTTTTTCCAACCCCGTCTGCTTCGGCGTTCCATGTGCCTTCGTAAGCCTGGAGGACGTATAAAGTCTATGTATGCATCCATATTATTAGGCTTTCTTTATATAAGCCTATACTAGTCAATTTCAACTATTCACTGTCACTTTATTGTGTAGACTTACAAACATGTTGATATTTTATATCTCTTTCAGGTGCACTTACTGTAAGTCAAAAGCTTCATCCCAAGATTAGCTAGTCATATGTCATATGTCAACCAATTGGATCGAAATCCTACAACCCAATAGACAACGAATAATAAACTAATGAGGAACCATGGCAATGTGTGAGGGACCAGTCGCCACACTCCCTGCCCAGCAGCACCCTCACAGACACGGGCCCTCTCAGGACTCAGTGGCCGTCCACCTGGACGACGTACAGGGTCAGGTCACCTCTGCTGTGCAGCGCGTTGATGCTCTGGGCCCCATGTCTATGTCTGCTCCCCTGCAGTCCAGTGAACCAGCCCCCATCCAGAATGGATGCTCAAATGGGGTTCAAATCTGTACATGGAAGGACCTGGGTGAGTTGGACATAGATCCAACCTCCTCTCTGTCCTGTGAACCAGAAACAGAATCCATGGAGACTGAACCAACCCAGACTCACATCTGGAGCATGGATCCTGGTACAGACAGGGACATGTTGGGTCAGTTAGACCTAGACCACATCTCCACTCTGTGTTGTACTACTGAAGTGGAGGTTGACAATGAGACCTTGGACAGTCAGGCTTGTGCTAGAGAACCTAGTATTATAACAAGTCAGACTAGTTATTCTTGCAAAAATCATCCCTCTCTCACAATGCCTCTAGCAGAGGGGAAGGGCCCTAAGGACATTCCCTCTCCAACCCTCTCTCCTGGCCAGGCTCTGGGGAATGTCGTCCTCCAGGCAGAGTGTGTGGATATCCCAGAGGAGGGTATATCTGTGGATTTGCTCAAGATAGTAAAACACAAGCCTAGTGCCATTGTATTCTCTGACTACCACAATGTCAACGTCAGTCCCATGAGAGTCTACGTTAATGAGAGATCGGAGGTTGAGGAGTCTTCCTCAGCTGATGATGAAGATGATGACAGTGATGATGAAGATGTCTTCCCTGAGCTGCCACAGTATAATGAGTTCCTTGTCAACCATCGGTGTAGAAACCTGAGCAGGAACAGGAAGGGGTTGAAGAAGAAACAAGACATCCCGCCTACTGGAAGTCTGATTGGCCTCAACTGCTCCAATAAGTGCCATCCAGGGGCTAAGGAGGATGAGGATGAGGAAGAGGAGGTGGCAGAGGACAAAAAGAAGCAGGTGAGAAAGATTGTACTACTCTAGTTGCACCACTAGAGTACGTCGTTGTCCTATTTTTCCCCACAATTGTGACTGTACTGATGTCCATGATCTTCTTGAATAATCTTCTTACCATATTGATTTGATCTTTAACTGATGTTCTCTACCAATATTGAAAGCAATTTCACCCATTCTTTTTTCCAAATGTTCTTTTAAACTGATTTGTACTACAAGATCAGATCATTCCCTGCTCAACTCCCTCATGAACTGCATTCAGTGGTCTCTTTTTGCATGGCAAGTTTAATAGATTCATAGAATCTCTTCATGTTCCTTCAAAGATGTTTTGGAGAAAAGTTTGAAAACACATTTTAGAAGAGAGAGAGAGAGGGAGAGAGAGAGAGAGAGGCAGGGAGGGAGGGAGGGAGAGAGAGAGAGAGAGAGAGAGAGAGAGAGAGAGAGAGAGAGAGAGAGAGAGAGAGAGAGAGAGAGAGAGAGAGAGAGGGAGAGGGAGAAACAGAGAGAGAGAATTTAAACTGCTACCTAAACTACAAATTACAAAATAGGACAAATTAAACAACCCTTGTACAGTGGATCAGAGCAATGACTAGTGGTGAGAGGATATATATATGTGTGTATGTGTGTGTGTGTGTGTGTGTGTGTGTGTGTGTGTGTGTGTGTGTGTGTCTGTGTAAAGATGGGGAATGAAAAAGCATCTCTCACACAGTTTGGCGGGCATTCTCAAATTCCACTCATTTTTCTCTTGTCAGCGTGCATTGTGCCAGTGCTGGGCCTTGAGTGTGAGCGTGCTCCTGACCACGTTCTCACACCTGTCAGTGAGGCCAGGAGTTCCTGGCACGTTCTCTAAACGTTCCTTTGCCACCATTCAGTGTTTCATAATCTTGGCATGAAATGAAAGGATTGTTCCCCCTTTCCTTTTGTAATGGTGTTGTTAGTGATTGACTGAGCAGCTTTTAAAGTCATTTATTGACAGGCTTAAGTGAGCGCCCATTTGAATAGTGCTAATCTCTACAGAGGCCCTGTATGGGTGGAGTCCACATTCCTAGAATGTCTGTTTCTTGTGCAGTTATTCAGTTCAGTTATACCAATACTGTAAATTAGTGAATTAAGTTAGAATTTACAAATAGAAAACATAAAGTCAAGCTATACAGGTCCTGTGAAAAAAGAAAGGAATTTTGGGAAGAGTAGCGTTTTTTAAGCCTGAAAATACAGCACGATATCATACATTAAGTTGAGTGAGCCTGAGTATTCTGGAAACATCTGCTTTTTGCCTTTTATTTTCGATGACTCCTCTGGAAATGTTGCAGATGTGGGAGAGAATGGAACTGTGTCAGAGGTAGCTCCTGTTAGTTTAGGCAGGGGAAGATACTCTGTGACTACTGCTTGATCACACTGTGCTTGATGCTTCAGACAGGATTTTGACCTCTAACCCACCTGTCAGATATGAAGCAGGGTCCGTGTGGTGCTCAGTGATCACTCATCCCGTTTCAGTGATTGTGTCAGTTCTAGTTCTGCCCAGTGTTCCCTCGACCATCAATCATGCTGGAGACAACAGAGAGGCTGTGGCTCTTCTATTAGTCTCTTTTTGGCTTCTATAGGGTTTAGGGTTAGGGTTAGGGTTAGGGTTAGGGTTAGGGTTAGGGTTTAGGTTGAATGTTAGCCGTTGGTGTTTGCTGCCGTGGAACATGCTTTGAGGGTTCCTGCACCGTGGTGGAGGAAAACACGGACAATCTGGACCAATGAGATAAACATCCAGCATTGGCTTCATCAAAATGTATGTTAGATGTCATCCATGTTGAGACATAGTCTGTGGTTCTTCTGTCTTTCCACATTGGATATACATTATAAAAGCTATAGCTGTAGCTATCTATAGCTGAAACACACCGATGTGTTAAGAGCTAAGTCCTCTGTTGAATACACTTTGTTGGATGGAGAAACACATTAACATTTGATGTGAGGAAAGCACTCCACTGTGCGTGTGTATGAGTGCCTTGCTGTGTGTGTATCGCTGTATGCCTGAGTGTATACGTGCCTGACTGCTGTGTGCGTGTTCATGTTTGTGGCTATTCATTGCTAGTGAAATTCCCCCTCTCCTTAAGTTTTCCCCTCTCCCTGGGCCTGTCCCTCCGCAGAGTAAAAATAGCGCTCAGAGCTCACAGACGGCCCAGTGTGTCTCTGTGTGAAGGAATCTGAAGATCGGGGGCCGTCAACTCACAGGAAATGGCTTGACTGCCATGCTGTAAATGAAGATATTTTGGAAAATAGTTCACATGATTGGAGTTGGGCCGGGGGGGACAATAGGAGGGTGTGTTTGTGTGTGTGTGTGTGTGTGTGTGTGTGTGTGTGTGTGTGTGTGTGTGTGTGTGTGTGTGGGGTCGTGTGTGTGGTCGTGTGTGTGTATGTGTTCTCAAGCGAGAGTATAGGAGCTGTTTTCTGAACTTCCAGCTCTTCAAAGAGACCCTATGTGCTGCTAGCCTCTAAGAACTCTGGGATTGGCAGGAGAACCCCAGAAACAAAGCATTTTGTTCATTTCCTGGAAGGGGTGTAAACAAGTGTCTGGAGTGTGACCAAGAGAGAGAGGCCTGGGGCATCGAAATGGGATATGTATGGACAACCATCACCATTTGTGACTATATTCAATGTCTAGCTTCTGTGATTGAATGTATGCATTTTGCCTTAAAAAAATACTGTTATCCATGTCCACTCTGTATGCTCTATCTCTATGGTCTGGTCTGGTCTCTCTCTCTCTCTCTCTCTCTCTCTCTCTCTCTCTCCTTATACTGCATCAAAGGCCTCTCTATTTCCCTCCCTACAATAATCCCATTCAGAGGGTGTCACCACCGCCCCAGAGAGGGGTACACTACGTCTCCCTGGCTCAGAGGGAACATGGGGTGAGGAGGGGGTGAGGGGGAGGAGGGAGCTCCTAAAAACATCCAGAGAGTGGAAATCTTGTTCGTCCCCGGAGGCAAATCAAACTGTGACGTAAACTACAAAAAGACACTCTGTTGTTTACATCTTGTGTGCATGCAGGCTGAAGAGGGAGAGGGAGGAGAGGTGTGGTGGAGGTGCCTTCAGCGCTAGGCAAATCCCAGCAATATGTTGTGCTTAATCTGGTTTCATCCTCACCTGTGCGTGTGTGTGTGTGTGTGCGTGTGTGTGTGTGTGTTTGTGTGTGTGTTCTCCTGTAGACACGGTCTCCTGCATGTGACTCTATGACTCAGCTGATGAAGAAGTTGGACCAGCTCAACCTAGACATTCAGGAAGCCCTCAGTGCTAGCTCATCCCACTCTGACACCCCTGATGTCGAGCAAGAACACCAACCAAGCATGGTATGTCAGACAGAGCACAAACACAAGTGTGTCGGTTTCACGTTTGAATTCCAGAGAACGTCGTGAAGGACTGGACTGATTCTGTTGTTTTGGGAAGAGGATTGAACCTTAGTGGTCTGTCTCAAGTAGTAACTAGAATGATTGATGATGTTGATGTAGTACTATAAAGTGCTCAAAGGCGCTGTACTCTACATTGTCAGTGAACATACTACGATTATACGTAGTATAGAGGATTGGCTGTTAGACCACAGCCACTGTTACGTAATACTGAACACAGATTTAACAACTCACAGTCAGTGAAAGGAACTCATAACTTCTTAGGCCACACACACACACACACACACACGCACACACACGCACATGCACACACACACACACACACACACACACACACACACACACGCACACACACACGCACACACACACACACGCACACGCCCGCACACGCCCAGTCAGGGGAATGTGTTTCTGTGCGTGCAGACTATACCCCCAATTTAATCTGGGGTTGCATTAATTAAGAATAATCGCTTGGATGGGACCCAAACCTGTTGTTTTTCCATCATTAAAGCTTTTTATAAATCTGGCTATGTGTGCGTTGTCTGGCATCCAGCTGGAAGCTCAGCAATAATCCCTTAGACAAGAGGGGATTGTAAGTGGCAAGCTCCTACCAGCTTATTGTTATTGTATCCATAAAGATTTATTAAAGATCACTCTTTGGAGCAGTAAACAGTGAGTGGACAGCTTCTGTGCTAAGTTTGGATGTGTATAATTACTCTCCTTTCAAAGCTGATGCCGGCACCCCCTTACCCTAACCTGCATGGCGCCAACTTGGCAACCCCAGCAAACCAACAAACCAACAGCAATGGGCCTCAGGAATTCTTCAGTGTTTATGCATTCTAGGAGCAATATCAAATGAGCCAATCTTTATCAAGTGCCAATCTGGCATGCAAACCAGCAGCAGAGCAAATTAGGAATTCTTAGCATTGTGTTTCAGGTTCTCCATCGGGTAGGCCTACTAATCTGTCCTGAGTGCCAAACTGGCAGCCTGGCAGCCTGGCAGACATTTAGAAATCATTTTAAAAAACAGTGAATTGTGTTTGTGCTTAGCAGTTGGCATATTAAAGTATCATAAAATTCATAAATTAATCAAGTCTATTGAGAGCTTTTTACAAAGACATGTGTGTCTCAAAGTGCTTTGCACACATCAACACAGGCCAGAACCCGCAAACAAACAAGCAAGCAGAAGACAATGGCAAAAAAACCCATAAATTGGAATAAACAGGGATGAGAGGTTCATGAGGGAGCATCATATCTCAAAATGCCCAATCCCTTTATCTGGATCCTCAAAAAGATCAGTCAGAGGTCTCAAAGCCCTCTGTGTCCCCTGCCCTCTTTACAAAGGACAGTCCTGTCACTACTTTACCTAGAAATACTTCAACCCTCAACCAAATCCTCTTATCTGCATCCTTCTCTTACCCTCCTATAATTCACCCCCCTCTCCCCTTCATCCTGCTAATGACATTAACAGAAGTAAGAATAGAGGTTGTCTGAATTAATTCTGACTGCTATTCAGAGTGCTGGGTTTTCCACTCTGGGAATTTACTCCCCTTGGGAATCACATTAGGGCTTCAATGAAGAATTATGACCCCATGGTTGGAACTAGTTTACTCTTCATTTGATGGGGATATTATTACATTTTCCATTGTCACTGGGATCTTTCTGAATGGATAGACTGATGAATGGATAAATGGTGAAGGAGTACTCCTTCCACCTCAGACTGGTCACATGTCACACTGGTCACACAGACTGGCTCACGTATGTGTTTGGGCTTAACCAATAACCTGTAGAGCACACAGTAGTTGGTGACATTGATGTCTCTATCCCAGAAGAACTGTCATTCTGCCATCAGAAGGGTATGGGCTCACATCTCCTCTCTGGGCAGGCTAGTGGAGGGCATTCCTACAGGGTCAGAGAGGGTGCCCTGGAGACAGACGACCATTGTGTGTGTGTGTGTGTGTGTGTGTGTGTGTGTGTGTGTGTGTGTGTGTGTGTGTGTGTGTGTGTGTGTGTGTGTGTGTGTGTGTGTGTGTGTGTGTGTGTGTGGTTTTTTGCACGCGTGTTCAGTTTGGTGCAGGCTGGAGGCTAGAGGCATGTTGTTTACTGAAATTGGTACCACTCCTCCTTCAAATCTACACACACACACACACACACACACACACACACACACTCCACTCCAGTGGTTTATTGCATCATTAGTACCACTGGGTAGGAGGCGAGAGAGCGGGAACAGTGTTGGCTTTCTTGGTATTGGGTGACGGGGCGCAGTGACTCACAGCCTCAAACAGGGATGGAAACTCCACTGGTGTCACTGAGAGGAGAGGGAAAGGCCTGGAGAGAGAGAAAGAATGAGTGACGTGATAGAGAGAGAGGGCGAGGGAGAGAGAGAGAGAGAGAGATGGAGTGGGCTGGGTAAAGAGGATGAGATTTTGCACAAGACATGCTGTAGTGGCAGAGAACACAGTAGCAGAATAGTTGGGTTCAGTTCATCAGGCAGTTCCTGAACGCGTCTACCTCTACTCTCCACACTGAGTATACCAACAACAGACACGGTGACAGGTACAGTATAGAGAACTGGACAGAGGGACTGATGAAGGGGAGAGGGAGGACGAGAGGGACTGACTGACTGACAGAGAGAGAAAGAAAAAAGAGAGGGACAGACAGAATAAAACAGATAGAGAAAGAGGGAGAGGACAAGAGGAACAGGACAGACAGACTGACTGACTGATAGACAGACAGAGTGAGACGGAGAGAAATCGTATCCTAGTTTGCTCTGACCTCTGACCTTTGTGTGCAACTCTAAAACGTATGTTATTTACCGAAATATTTACTAAAACTAGCTTGTTTTTAGGTGCTGAGTTTCCAGAATTAGTTTTACAGCTAACCTTCATGGTGGTACCCCCCTCTCACACGCTGTGTCCTCCCAGGATGCTCTCGCCCTTGGGAAGATGGTAAGTCGATCCCTGGACCACAGCACCTCCGGCACCTCCAGAGCACCAGACAGACCAGAACCCACCAGACGCCGATCTCGACCCCTGTCCCGCAGTCGACCCCTGACCCGCTCCTCCCTCACCTCTCCCTCTCGCCTCTCCTCCAGACGAACCAGGGTAAGATAAAGCACTTTGCCAGAACCTTCACTATGGACCTATGTGTCATCATCTGTGTGAATGTGTTGAGCTCAAGACATGCAAAGTGACGTTACACAATAGAATAGATAGATACAAGATACAAGAAAACTTTATTAACTATTCCTCTTCATCACTCATCACTCATCCTCTTCACTCTGGCCTCTGGTGTGTGTGTGTGTGTGTGTGTGTGTGTGTGTGTGTGTGTGTGTGTGTGTGTGTGTGTGTGTGTGTGTGTGCACATCTATGACTGTGTCTGTTTAAAGGTGCTGTGAGGAGACATTCCAAGTATTTCGTAGTGGATGTTGTTCTTTTGGGCTTTCCTTGTTCAGTGCCATGAACTCCGGGCCTGATGCCAACAGTTTTTCAGATGTGTTTATGTGTGTGTGTGTGTGTGTGTGTGCTTGGGTGTGTGTTTAATTGTGTGAGTGTGTTTGTTTATGCCTACTCCATCACGATGCAGTGGGAGGCCCTCCACTTAAAGGGATAAATATAAGAGCCCATTGAAAGCGCTCCTGCCTGGAGCTGCTCCTGGAGATGTGAGTGTGATGTGTGTGCATGTGTGTATGTCACCTCACTTTGCATGCACCAAGAGGCTGAACAACCTTGGTTCTGTCCTCGGTGTCACCCTGGATACTGTGGAGGAGGTGGCCAATAGGAGGATGAGGACCAAACTCCTGGCCATCATGGACAATCCCTCCCATCCCCTACATGACACTGTGGCAGAGCAGAGAAGCTCCTTTAGCAACAGATTATTACAACCACAATGCACTAAGGAGCGCGATAGGAGATCTTTTCTGCCTGCTGCAATAACACAACTCCTCCTCTGGCTGGCTCGATCGGGGTGATCAGAGTCAGGCTGGGGGATGTTAAATCATAACTGGACTGTTCTTACTGTACATAATGTTTCAGATGTCTGTTTTATTCTATTATTCTATTGTCACTTTATTTTGTTGTTGTTTGTACATATCTATCTATCTATCTATCTATCTATCTATCTATCTATCTACCTATCTATCTATCTATCTATCTATCTATCTATCTATCTATCTATCTACCTATCTACCTGTCTATCTGTCTATCTATCTATCTACCTATCTTATATTTGTGTGGTTGTGGTTCAGCCTACAAGCAGGCCCATTCACTTAGTCATGTAGGTTTGAGATAGTATTGTGCTTGTGTCTGTAACTATGAGTGTATGTGTGTGTATAGATGTGTGCGTCTGTGGGTGTGTGTGTGTGTGTGGCAGAGAGAGAGAAAGTAGAGAGAGAAACTATCCTGGTTCAGTTAGAGAACACTGAGAGCTCTATGTTGTCTGAAGTGATTTGTCTCTAATAAGGATTCTTATGGAGGTCAGATGCATGGTGTTTGATCCTGTTTACCTGCAGTCTAATGAAATGGAGCAGGATTGGTAACGAGGCTAGACCAGATCAAAACCTCATCAGCTGACCAGACCCGACTCTCAAGAAGAAGAACATTGGATTGATTTGAATTGGCCTGTTTTTAATGCTGGTTGTTGGCATCACCAATATTCTCAGGGAAAACATCAATACTGATGTGTATTTGATCTGAATGAATAGAAGTTTTGGAACCCTAGAAGGTCAATTGACTGGATAAGGCATTAAGCACGATGGCTCCATGTCTTGACACTCCTATTTTCATGTCTGTTTTTCAGTATTTTGGGACAGATAGACAGACATGGCTGATGCATAGTCTTAAAAGTACTACTGTAGATGTATTTATACTCTTTGCTGTAGTTGCTTAGCTACATCCATCCTCAGTGCCCTCTCTCTCTGTCGGTCTCTTTCTTTCTCTCTTTTCACCCTCCTCTCTGTCTCTTCCCTCTTTTCCCTACTGTCTCCCCGTTCTCTCTCTCCTCTCTCTATCTCATTGTCTCTCTGTCTCTCCCCCCTTTCTCACTCTCTGTCCCCCCCCCTCTTGGCAATGGTCCAGTGCTCTTTCTGTTCTGTAAATAACATCAAGGTGATGTTCAGACAGCTCCATCCCAACACAAGGCAAGGTCACTTTGCAGTCTGTACTACGACAGCAATATTCAGGACAGAATATTCCTGTGCATCACTCCGTGTGTGTGTGTGTGTGTGTGTGTGTGTGTGTGTGTGTGTGTGTGTGTGTGATATGCTCCAGTAACCCCAGAGCAGTTCCAGACCCAGACAGATAACCTCAGGATAATTGAGCCAGAGAGAGGTCAAATGACACAGCGATGACCCTTTCTATGACTCCTGATGAACCTTGAGTCATCATGTCGAGAGTGGAGGTTCAAACCATGTGGTTGTGTGACTGAATTACAATTCAATTCAATTCAATTCAATTCAATCATATTTTTATTTTATTTTTATTTTATTTTTATTTTATCTTTTATTTGAATCACTTTCAGATTATTATTATTATTATTATTACACATACAACATTACCAAACATTAGACTGAGAACTGATTCCAGAGCACACACTTGTCTTTGCACTTAACGTAACAGGGACAGGTCTGATAGACTGACATTTCAAGGTCGATAGGGAGTAGAGGTTAAGAGTTTGAAATATGTATTTGTGTGTGACGAGAGAGAGAGAGAGAGAGAGAGAGAGAGAGAGAGAGAGAGAGAGAGAGAGAGAGAGAGAGAGAGAGAGAGAGAGAGAGAGAGACACAGAGTAATGTGGTTGACATTGATCGCGTCCAGACTGAATGTCTGGCACACTAATGAGAAGACTGTAATATCATCTAAGTGTCTGTCTCATGTTTGTGAATGGTTTTGAAAGCACAAATATGTTGTCCTGGTGAAGGGCCACTGATGGTTGAATAGGCATGCAGATAGAGGTTAGGATGTTGAGCTGTGGACTGTAAGGTTCAGGGGTCGTGGGATCAGACTGATGCTGTGGAGAGGGTTTATTTTTCCCTGACCATGACTGATAAACCACAGCTGTCCAAACGGGAAAGGGAGAAACACACACACACACACACACACACACACACACACACACACACACACACACACACACACACGCACACGTACGCACACACACACGCACACCACACGCAAATGCACACGCACGCGCACACACACACACACACACACACACACACACACACACACACACACACACACACACACACACACACACACACACACACACACACAGGGTTATAATCAGGTTAAGTCAATCCAACAGAGAAGCTTTGATTCACTGAAAGTCTCAGAGTGGGACACTAGTCTCAGTCCCCTGCCCTCTCTCTCTCAGCTCTTAATTAGGACCTTGATGCTTTCTAGAGAAATACCTTGAGGTCATTTTACTGACTGTTGCCTGACTGTTTTCTTCCTGTTCAATAGAAAAAAGAGAGGTCTTTCGAAGGTAAATTAAGAGGGAGGATAGAGGCATGTGTATGGCTAATGATTTCATTCTCTTCAGTACTTTCTACTGTAGATGTGACTCATTCCCCGAATCGACTTCCCTCCCTCCCTCCCTCCCTCCTTCCTCCCCTCCCTCCCTCCCTCCCCCCCCTCTCCCCCCCCACTCCCCCTCCCCTCCTCTCTCTCTCTCTCTCTCTCTCTCTCTCTCTCTCCTCCCCCCCCCTCCCTCTCTCTCTCCCCCCCCCCCCCCCACACCCCCCCCCCCTCTCTATCTCTCCCTCACCGATCAGAACATAAATGTGTGTTTCTCTGTTTACTTGCCCTCGTCTACAGTCCCTCCTGCATGTAGTTTGTGGACTCAAGAGGCTTCTTGGGCTGTTTGTGTGTGTGTGTGTGTGTGTGTGTGTGTGTGTGTGTGTGTGTGTGTGTGTGTGTGTGTGTGTGTGTACGTGTACGTGTACGAAAAAGAGCATTGCATTTTATCTGTGTATCAGCTGTGCTATATAAATATAGTTTGATATGATTTGATTTAGTGGTGTCTAAGACCACAATTTCCTGTGTGGATGTTCCTGTAACTGAGACTCAAAGTTATGTGTGATAGAGCCTTATGGTATGTCTGGGACATGTCATAGTGTTGTAATGATGCCTTATATCAGTCTTATAATGCCTTATGATCAGGTCATAAGATCTTAAGAGCGTGTCTTCTCTCTCTTGCCCCTTGAACTAGTGTCCTCCTCTCTCTCTCTCCTTTAATTTGCCCTCCTATCTTACATCTGTCGTTACAACCCTCTCGGTCTCTCTTGCCCTCTTTTTTCTCCATCCCCCTCTCCTCTAGTTTTTGAACCAGTTCACAGACTCTCAGGAGAGTAGGGGAGGTAGAGAGAGCCAGAACACACACACACGCACGCATTCATGCAGGCAAGCGCACACACACAGACACACACACACCACACGCACACACACACACACACACCGCACGCACACACACACACACCGCACGCACACACACACACACCGCACGCACACACACACACACACAGACACACACACTGCACGCACGCACTCACACACGCACGCACACACACACACACACACACACACACACACACACACACACCTCAGTCTTTTCAGTGATGAAAAAGATAGCCACTATATCACCTGATGACACACAGACACTTGTGATTATCTTGTTAGCTTAGTCTGTCTTGTCTGAATTTAGTGGCAAACTTTTTGCTATTATTTTAAACCTAGTTGGACTTTAGTTGGACAACCTTTATTGTAGTCGTATACATTCTTCCAAATTTACATATTTGAAGTGCTTGCCCTCGACTGACTGAAATCTCTCATGTATCAAGAGGAATGTAAAATAATATAAATAAACAGATTCCCCAAATGTGATATTTCAGCACAGTATTTCTCGGGTTCATATTCAAGCAAATAAACTGTTAGGGCTTTAGTGGGATTATGCTACATAAACATTTTAGAAATATGTTTGTCTTGGTTGATCTGTCTGTTAGTAGGGCTTCAGAATATGGGTTATGTTCCCCAGGCTGTGGGACTGTGAGGAGGGGAGTTTTTGACAGGGAAACAGAGTCCTTGTGGTTGGTTGATATCAAGTTAGTGTTGTGAGTTTGTTTGTGTGTGTACATGTGTATTCATGTGCTCATGGCTCTTTGTGTTTCTTCTCAGGGTGGAGAGAGGATGACCAGTGGAGTAGCAGGTAAGATTACCTCTTTATCTTGTGTTGTGGATGTGTGTGTGTGTGTGTGTGTGTGTGTGTGGGGGGGGGGGGGGGTGTGTGCGTGCGTGTGTGTGCGCGCGTGTGTGGGTGTTTGACTACACTGCAGTGTCCGTTTCCATAGCATTCCTGCTCTGGGATATAACCGGACTTCTGGGAATGGCCTCCCACAGGTTCTGCCAGTATGTCAAACCTCAGCCACCCAGAAGTAATGATACACTGTTTCTTCTCTGACACACACACACACACACACACACACACACACACACACACACACACACACACACACACACACACACACTCCATCTCTACTGATTGTTTTCACTTAACCCTATGGTTTATTGTTTGATAACATGAGGCTAGAACGTGATACGTTGTACCTGGGGCTTCATTTATAACTCACATCTCACACTAAATACTCTATGTGCGTACGCCTACTTTTCAAAAATGACATGAAAATATTCAGATTTATAAATGATGTGTACGCCACACATATGCAAGTTTGGAATTATAAATCACACAGACCATGTGTTGAATTTAAAGAATAAGTATCTGTAGAACTAGATGATGTCTTGGTCTTTTCTGGTCATCTTGCTGCAATGTATCCATTTCCTCAGAAACATCTAGGTACTATTTCTAAAATAGCCTAGTGTCCTTTGAACTTGAGGACGGTAGAGTGTAATGTTAAGTTTTATAAATGCCGACTTTTGTGTGAAAACTGGCGCACGCATGTTTTGAGGTCTATTTACTGCGTACGCAATGGTTATGTAAATGAGGCCCCAGGACTGTCCTACAGTACCATACCGCAATATCGTAAAGGCTAACAGCTGTTATCTAGTGACCAAGCCCCAACACATCTTTTATGCCTAAGAAGTCTTACATACATGATCAATTGTCATAAAAAGGTGATTTAGCAAGTGTTTTTTTAAGACATAAAATCAGTACATGAGGCCTATGCTGAAATCAATCCCACATCCTTGAAACTGGCAGTTCCATTCTGTATGCAGGCAAGTGAAGGAAGCTTTCGAAGATTAATGGACACAATTATGGCCCCTGGTCAAATATCTTGGCCATGCAGTGTGTCCCCTGTGATTGACAGGCACAGGCGTCATGGA
>NC_139656.1:6604609-6612109 GCF_951799395.1 Argentina silus | reverse complement strand
GGGGCCACAGAGACATGAGTATCAGGGGGCCACAGAGACATGAGTATCAGGGGGCCACAGAGACATGAGTATCAGGGGGCTGCTTAGTGAAGCCACACCTCTCTCTCCCTTCTTCCTCGTCTCTCTAGCCCAGTGTTCCCTTCGTCTCTCTAGCCCAGTGTTCCCAGTGTTCCCAGGCCAGGGGAATATCTGAGGTTTGACCTCCAACATGGTAAACAGAGGAGGGAGGGTTCAATGTTCTCTGGGCCTCTCACTGTCTTGCTGGAGCCTCATTTCTCTCTCCTACCCAATGGCGATCCACAGACAGCATCTCCCTCTCCTACCCAATGGTGATCCACAGACAGCATCTCCCTCTCCTACCCAATGGTGATCCACAGACAGCGGCTTTCTCCTCCTCATCTCTCCTCCTCTCTTCCCATAATCTGGTCCAGCGTGGCTCAGTTGATAGAGCATGGCACTACCGTAGCAACGCTACGGTGGTGGTTTTGATTCCCTCTGGGAAATCAAAAAATAGTATGCACTCACTGTTGTGTACATCACTTTAGATAAAAGCTTCTGCTGCAGTAAGTGGCATACGATACACTTTCTCATCCTCCCACTCCTCCTTTTTTATTTTACCTCAGACCGAGGTATGGTCAGAGACTAGTGTTTCAGCTAGAGTGTGGTGGTGTGGGGTCAGAGACTAGTGTTTCAACTAGTGTGTGGTGGTGTGGGGTTGCCACACCGGTTGTGGTAGAGAAAGTTACTCCAGTGATAATGTGTTAAAGTCTCCTAATCCTGGCCAACACACGACAGCATTTACACAGAGACACAAGGTCACCAGTTAGAGAGTGTGTGTGTGAATGTGAGTGTGAGAGTGTGTGTTTGCGTGTGCGTGTGCGTGTGTGTGTGTGTGTGTGTGTGTGTGTGTGTGTGTGTGTGCGTGCATGCATATATGTGTGTGTGTGTGCTTTTTTGTATGTGTTCATGTGTGTGTGTGTGTGTGTGTGTGTGTGTCTCAGTTCAGACCCCTGGTCGCCATATCGTCTCCCTGGCCCATACCCCTGGGGGTTGGGTTACGTCTCTGTGTTATTCTGGGGTGTCAGGAGTGTAAAAGATCTGGTTTTGGGGTGTGTGTTAGATATGAAAGAGAACTACTGTGATATATCTGGTTTAATGAACAACCCTATCTCTGCCCACAAACAAGCACACATACACTACACAGATATGCATAATGTACAAACAAATATTATACATATGCACATGTGTAGGATACACATACTGCTGTACATATGCATACTTAGGGTTAGGGTTAGGGTTAGGGTTAGGGTTAATATATAGGCTGTAAACACATGTACATACTGTCTTTCCTGTCTCTCTGAGTCCTGCTACTTGACCACTTTATTGAATGACATACCAATTTAGTTTTTGAGTCATTCTGATATGGGGGTTGTCTTGCCAACAGAGAGTGCTCTCCCTCTCCTCTCAATTCTCTTCTTTCTGTTTTTTTGGGACTAGTCAGCATCAGATGCATCTTTCTTTTTTCTCAGAAAGTCTTTTTTTTGGCATCATTTCTAGTCTCTTGTTTTTTTTTAATCATAATAAATAATCTTTCTTTTATTCCTCTCCCTTTTCTTCTTCTTTTCCTCTCCTACTTTCTCCTCTTCCTCTCTTCCTTTCTCTTCTCTCATCACCTCCTGCCACCAGTCATCTCAGCACTTTAACTCATTGTTGTAAATCACCCAGCACTCTTTCCCCAGCTGTGGGCTACTGACACCAGACACCCAGAACAGGGGAGGGGAGGGTAGGCAGGCTGGGGGAGGGGAGGGCACGGGAGGGTAGGCAGGCTGGGGGAGGGGAGGGCACGGGAGGGTAGGCATGGCAGTGGAGGGGAGGGTAGGCAGGCTGGGGGAGGGGAGGGCATGGGAGGGTAGGCATGGCAGCGGAGGGGAGGGGAGGCAGGCTGGGGGAGGGGAGGGGAGGGCACGGGAGGGTAGGCATGGCAGGGGAGGGCAGGGGGGGGTATAGGCAGGGCAAGGGAGGGGAGGGGAGGGCTCAACTAAGGGGAGGGGAGGGCAGGGCAGGATAGGCAGGGAAGGGAGGGGAGGGGAGGGCAGGGGAGGGTAGGCAAGGAAGGGAGGGGAGGGCAGAGGAGGGTAGGGTAGGCAGGGCAAGGGAGGAGAGGGGAGGGGAGGGCTCACCTACCAGCCCTCACCCCAGTGCACACTCGGTAGTAGGGCAGATCTGGTAAATACAGATTTCTAGTGCGGATTTTGCATTTATTCTTGCACTGTGCTCTGTCTCTTATACAGTAATTGTAGTCTGGTTATTGGATTGGTCACATAGAAATCAGCTGTGTTGCCAGGGCGACTGGATGTGCTGCCCGACTGCGTGATTCAGCAGTGACAAATCAAGCCCCTATGCCAGCCAGAATATGACACCACAAACAAGACTGGAAACACAGATGGACGTCACACCAAAGCAGAACACGACACCACCAGCAGGACGTCCGATCTGAGAGTGGTGCAGTCAGACAGCAGCTGAGGAGCGTCCTGCGTGTCCTGGGTCTCTCCTGAGCCCTCTGGCATTCCTGGAATAGCACAGGGCTGGGGTGTCTTCCCGTCCTGGAGCCTTGTGAGATGAATGGACGTTACTCCTAAACAGTTTAGACTCCTGTTGATTTATTTACACACACACACACACACACACACACACACACACACACACACACACACACACACAAACACACACACAGACACAGACACAGACACAGACACACACACACACACACACACACACACACACACACACACACACACACACACACACACACACACACACACACACTTTCACTCCCTTACATACAAACCCTTTAAAAGCTCTATATGACTACTGTGATTATTATTTCATTACGATTTCAATGACATTCATTTAGATGTTTGAACGTCTTGGAGTAATGGCTTGAATATTAGACTGAGAGACACATGGCAACAGATGAGAAAGGCAATATGACATGGGAGATACGGCCATGAATTACCATCTTTCTGGAGAAAGGGGCACTCCGCCCAGTGACCAAGCTCAACAAAGTGGGGTGTGTGTTATCCAGTTAGAGAGGTTGAGAGTTGAGAGTTGAGAGAGAGAGAGACAGAGAGAGAGAGAGGGAGAGAGAGAGGGAGAGGGAGAGGGAGAGAGAGAGAGAGAGAGAGAGAGAGAGAGAGGGAGAGAGGGAAAGTGAGAGAGAGAGAGAGAGAGAGAGAGAGAAAGTGAGATAGAAAGTGAGAGTGTGTGTGCCAATGCATAAGCAATAGACTGAGGTGGGAACTTCCACCCCACTCTCACATCTGGTAGTGACCGCCAGCTATAGTCGGAATGTATTCCGGCTGACCTGAAACATCCGATGCACATAACAGGAGAGGAATAAAAAAGTGGAGGTCTCAATTTGACAATTAGACAAGAAGGCTGAAGGAAGGCTAAATGAATTTATTTTACTGCGCTAGTCTGTAGCCCCGCTCGCGCTTGGTGCAGCAAGGTGACGCAGCGCCCGAGACCGAGCGAACCAGGTGGAGTGGTGACGACTATTGCGGCAGGGAGCCCGCGCGCAGGCAGGGTCCCAGGCAGCAACGGGATACGGGAATAACGGAATAACGGTTTTCGGTGTATGTGTTTGTGCGTGGAAACTGCAGGTCGCTCTGATCTGTTATTATGTATCGGTGCTTACAATGACGACCAAGCGAAAGTCAGCCAAGCTCCAGCTGCGGCGGTCTATCAGCGAGCAGCTGCGGGACTCTACGTCTAAGGCTTGGGATCTTCTGTGGAGGAATGTCCGAGAGAGACGGCTGGCAGGTCAGTGGCGCTCCGCTACACACTCTTCTGAAGTCAGCAATTGAACAAATATCCAAAGAGAGACAAATAATGACATGTAACGGGCCGGAAGTTTTTCTGATTATTCTGTACAAGGGTTTATATTTTTGGAAAGGTCATTATCAAATTTAAATGATATTTTTGGGAAGGTCATTGTCAAATGGAGTGCCCATTGACGCTGACGTGTTGTGTATAGAGGCTCTGTAGGCCACTTATGTGCCAAACAGGACTTGCAGTCCTTTATCAGTCATTATGATTTTATGATCGATCATATTTGCATAGTGTGAACAGGTTATATACATTTAGGTTGTTTCCAAAAATCGCCAATGCGCCAACTTTTGGAGGGTCGCTCGGTTTGTCTATATTGGGCTCTGCGCAGCTCCGATCAG
Organism: Argentina silus; assembly: GCF_951799395.1. Lineage (NCBI taxonomy): Eukaryota > Metazoa > Chordata > Actinopteri > Argentiniformes > Argentinidae > Argentina > Argentina silus. The sequence goes on along the minus strand of NC_139656.1, from coordinate 6,607,880 downwards.
CTGGGTTGTGTGTGTTTGTGTATGTGTGTGTGTGTGTGTGTGTGTGTGTGAGTGTGTTGCAGCTGTCTGCCCTACTCGGTTTAATGTAATTACTGAGATGTCTGCCTCTAAAGCAAATTAAACGCCTTACATTCCCGCATTCAGATCTGCAATCACACGTCATATAATAAACTGTAGAATAGTTCATCACAGTGGTTTGGTATGTCCCTGCTTTTACAGTGCTCTGATTATTGATTGATTACATGGCAGGCAGATCTTACAGTATTGATGATTGATTGATGGTATATAGGTGGTTCTTATAGTAATTGATTGGCCTACTGCTGTATATTACTTCATGCACTGTAGTCCATAAAACTCCCATGATTGATTGGTTGATGATGGCACTTTATAAGGTTCCTACAGTATTGGCTTATGATGATTGATCATATAGGCAGGAACATAATGTGGTGAATTACCAATGAAATTGGAAAATTCTAACTAGATTGACACAGCAGCCTAGCCAGCAGCCTAGCCATACTCTCCCACTTCACACCATGGCAACACAGGCAGCTATCTGGACCAGATCAGGAACTCCTGTCCTGCATGTTGTTATATCAGATGCACATTTTATTTGAATAGTAATACCAATAAATAAATCAGTCTATTTCACACTGAGTTTACTGACTGCCAAAATGGTTGACAATTGTTGTCCTCAGTGTCTTCAATATATGGATGAACGACTGAATGAACAAACAAACAAACGAAAGAATAAATAACTGAATGAACAAAAGAATAAATGAGTAACAGAATGAACAAATCGATGAATTCATTGATAAGTGAGTCAATAATGTTGTGGTTCTGTTATGGCACTGCATGTAAACTGAGAGTAGATTATAGCGCCTGGATTTGGTTGTAATCCAGTAGATTTTGGCGCAGGGGGGTGGGGTTCTCCCTTTGTGTGGCGGATTAGAGGGCTTTAGCTCCCCATGTGTGTGTTTCCTGAGATAATCTGGGAACCAGATGAAGAGGGAGAGGACAATGATGACTAAAATACTCTGGATAGAATTTGCCCAGATTTTTGATCATCTTATCTAATGCGGGAAAAACACAGAACTGTGCTTAGCTCAGTGTCCATGTCCTGTTGCGTTGTGAGAGGAAGTGAATGTAAACAATGGAACCCAGTGTGCAGTTCTGTGTCTTCTCCGTGATCTCTGCTTCATCTCATTCCTGAGTTAAGGCCGATAATGCATACAGTATGTCTGGAATCTGGGCTTAATCAGGTCATACCAGGTCACTGAAGTGATATCCTGAAGCAGAAGTTTGAGTTTTCAGAACATGCCCTGATGATGATGATGATGATGATGATGATGAGGATCATCATCATGATCATCATCATCATCATCATCATCATCATCATCATCACTCTCATTAACATTGGCCACTCTTCTGATCTCATGAGATATCTCTGTCCTGGGCCTGCTGTAATTGATGCATATCAAATTTCCCATATCCCATCACAGATCTGCACTATGCCAGTCCATTAGCGCACAGCTGTTTAAGTGGGTGTCGGATAGCTCTGCCAGGTTGCAGTGCCCCACCTGAAGAGAATGCCAAACCAATGCTAATGCTAACATATAGGCTAATCTCCACCAGTAGGTATGATAAACTGTTATCTGATTTTGTGCCTGGCTATGAGGTTCATATAAGACAATGTGATATTTCTGTCTTTCCCCAGCCAGCCAGCCAGCCAGCCAGACAGACAGACAGAGAGACAGACAGACAGACAGACAGACAGAGCAATATCTCATATTATATTTGATTTATTCTGATTCATTCACTGTGCCAAATTGCCAGTAGAGGGCAGCCTCTTCAATGGCACACAGTCTAACAGTTTCACCACAAACAGGAATGAATGGGATTTTCTGCAGTAGTTCGTAGCTGCACTAGAGGAAGTGGTTAATGCAGGTTTTGTGGCAACCCATGCACCCCCCACCCCCACCCCCACCCCCCACCCCCACCCCCACCCCACACACAGAAACTCTCTTTCTGTGTCACATGGATATTTAAACAACCTCTCACACATTCCATCTATACTCAAACTCATTCATTCTGACTCTATTAAGACTCTCACCTCTCTGACAAGCTAGTTGCTAGCAGACTACAAAGCCATGTTTTAAAACCTTTCTCTTGTGAGTCTTTAAACATGCTATGTTTGTGTGTGTGATTATGTGTGTGTGTGTGTGGACTGACCTGAGACTGACTTTGCTATGACCTACTTTTCACATGCAATCCCCCCCTGTTTTCCCCTCCCTCCCTCCCTCCCTCTCTCACATTAGAAAACCAATATGGCCCCTACCCCCTTCTTTACTTCACAAGCCAAACTGGGCCAAAAAAAAATAAGTCCCCTTGCCCATACCACGTCATTCCATACGTAGAGCAACATACTGTAGGTGGTGCTGATCTTCCCCATTCATTCAGATATGCTGGAGTGGGAGATACACAACAGATTATACTGACTGCAGATAGTGGGTCCTACAGAAGAGATTACACAGAATATGGACCCAGATTGAGGACTTGACCACTGTTGAGATATGAGGATGTCTGGCCAACTTTGATGTTGAGGTGACTTATCTTGCCTTTGGCACTATGCCAGTAAGGCCTGGCTGCTATACTTAGCACTACTAACAACAATATCATGCCACCACTACCAAACATACTACAGCACACTCTCTGTCTGTCTGTCTGTCTGTCTGTCTGTCTGTCTGTCTGTCTGTCTGTCTGTCTGTCTGTCTGTCTGTCTCTTCCACAAACACACACACACACACACACACACACACACACACACACACACACACACACACACACACACACACACACACACACACACACACACACACACACACAAACAGGCCCAGGGCATGCTGTTGAGATAAAGCCAGCCAGCCAGCCAGACAAACAGACAGACAGACAGACAAACAGAACAATATCTGATATTATATTAGATTTATTCTGATTCATTCACTGTGCCAAATTGTCAGTAGAGGGCAGCCTCCTCAAATAACTGAGGTTCAATGGCACACAGTCTAACAGTTTCACCACAAACAGGAATGAATGGGATTTTCTGCAGTAGTTGTATTCGTAGCTGCACTAGAGGAGGTAATTAATATAGGTTTTGTGGCAACCCAGGCCTTACTGGCATAGTTCCAAGGCAAGATAATTCACCTCAAGATCAAAGTTCCATGTGACACAGAAAGAGAGACACGCACACACACACACACACACACACACACAC
>NC_139656.1:6577109-6602109 GCF_951799395.1 Argentina silus | reverse complement strand
ACAAAACTTTGCTTCGCTTACAAACCCTCTGTGTTTCACCTAAGTTATGTAACTTTACCATAACATCAATTTTGTGTTCAATGCCACCAAGAACAATGGCGTTGTGTATATGTGAGGACATTTGCCAGTGTTTTTGTTGAGTCAGTTTCTGTATCTGTGTTTCAGTGAACCAGTGTCCATTAAACTCCAACAACTATAGTCAGAAGGTTTCTGCTGTGAACTGAAGATTCCATACTAACACTGTATACAGTAGATTCCTGAAGGGATGACATCATATAAGTCATTCCAAACAGAACAGAAAGCCAAGTTCTGTTACACAAAAGAAAAATATATCCCTCTACACCCACCCCTCTCTCCCTCTTTCCCCTACTTTTCCATGTGACCTCTAAAGATGGAGGTCTAAGTGCTTTAGCTTGTGTGGGAATATGGCCAGTGTCCAGAGACTCACTGTGTGTGTGTGTGTGTGTGTGTGTGTGTGTGTACGTGTGTGTCTTTGTGTGTGTGTGTGTGTGTGTGTGTGTGTGTTTTTATAGCACTCTCTTGTATAGTATTCCTCCTGATGTGATTGAGTGTGACTGGACAGCTGTATGAAGGCTCTCTACATTCACACAGGCCTCTGAATACTTAACAGCTGACAGTTCTGCATTTAGGCCATCGATTGCTAAAGTTTGACTGAACAGCTGTCTCAAAGCACTCTATATGGCATGCTTAATGTAGTATTCTGCCTAAAGATATTGCGTTGTGTGTGTGATTGGTTAACTGTTACACTGTAAAGGAGTTGACTGCCATACAGTCTCTTGCTAGACTTGTTCGATATTCCGGATGTAGGTACTATACAATTGTATCTGCTACTGTATGTGACTCACTAGTGGATTCCAGAGCCATCTTTCAGGAAACACTGAACCATCCTACGAACCATCTGACCCCACAGTTCTCCTCCACATGTCTTACATTAACTGATCCAGGAAGTCTCTACTCCTCTTGCCTCGAGCAGCATCATGAGCCTACTCTCAAATCTGCCTGGGAAACGCATGCCACAGGAAGTGAGGTCATGAAAGGGGCTTTGAGACCTGGTCTGAGACAGACACAACACTGGGGGCTGGATGAAAGAGAGGAAATAAAGGAAGAAAGAGAGACAGAAAGAAAGAAAGAAAGAAAGAAAAGGTTATTGGCTTCCCCAGCTTATAGACCAGGGGGTTGATGAAAGACGGTAAAGAAGGAGAGAGAGAAAGAGAAAGAAAGAAAGAAAGAAAGAAAGAAAGAAAGAAAGAAAGAAAGAAAGAAAGAAAGAAAGAAAGGGCAAAGGCATTATTAACTGGAATGACTTCTAAGAATATTGGGGCACCCTGTTATGTAATCAATTGCCTATAACTCCCCCACACACACCCCTCTCCTCCCTCCCTTCTGCCTCCTGCTGCTCTCTGATGGCGCACTGCCTGTTGTCACGTCCTCCACAGCACGGTGGGCTCTATTGGATTATTTGTGTGTATGTGTGTGTGTGTGTGTGTGTGTGTGTGTGTGTGTGTGTGTGCGCGCGTGCGTTTGTGCATGTGTTTGTGTATGTGTACAGTATGTTTATGTATGTGTGTGTGTGTGCGTACGCGTGTGCGTGTGTGTGTGTGTGAATGAATGAATGAATTTAAATAAAAACCTAAAAACTAAATAAAGTAATAATCACCTCATAGGCAGGTGTGTGTATTAATTAATCCCTTGATTAAACTTTGTGCTGATGAATAGAAGCCCTTTATCCCCACGCCAGCACAGGCACTGACTCTGGAAGCCTTTGTATTTGAACTCAGCGTGGCAAGCTGTGAAATAGCCTACTGATTTGTGAGGCTGTGGTAGTTGGTGAGTGGTAGTTGGTGTGTGGTAGTTGGTGTGTGGTAGTTGGTGTGTGGTAGTTGGTGTGTAAGGCAGACTGGGCCAACAACACACTCCATCTCTCACAGTGTCCATCACGGTCCTCTTCCTCACCCCAGTCTGTCAGAGCTCTTCCCACTCCTTGGCTTGCAGGGGCCAACATCTGGACTGTCCTCCTTGCTCCCCCCCTCTCCCATCCACCCTCTCTCCCTCTTTCCATCGTACTGTCAGGCAGAGGACACATTCCAGCCATACTCCCTATGGATGTCCAGTCAGCCAATAGGGGGGGGGGACCAGGGAGACCCTAGGTCAACGTCTATCCGCTACTCCGTCAGCAGACATTGCTGACCTATTCGCCATCCTCTACTAGGAATTGATGACCAAGTACAGTCGTCAGTATATCCCAGTATTTGCTGACAGAAGAGCTAGTCTTTCTGTGGAACTGATGACCAAACAGTCTGGTCTTCAGGGGGATGTGGTGAAGGAGATTTAGACCCCCCCCAGGAGGAATAGACTGGAAGAAAGTGCGGGGGTCATCAGGTGAGGGGGGAGTGAGCCAGGTGGGGCCATGCTGTAAGGGAGGGAGAGAGGGATCACTGAAGACAAGAAGGGTGGTGAGAGTGGAGATGCTGTTGAGGGGGAACAGAGAGAGAGAGAGAGAGAGAGAGAGAGAGAGAGGATGAGTGTGAGGGAAAAGCGGAAGTGTGGAGAGAGGCCAACAGACAGATAGATAGCAGGTGGAGGAAAAGCGGGAAAGAGCTAGTGGAAGAAAACACCGGGCAAGTGAAGAGGGGAGAGAGAGAGAGAGAGCTGGCAAGAAATAGTGGAAGAATAAGAAAGAGTATGATAGAGGACAGAGAGGGAAAAGGAGAGGAAAAGAAAACGAAAGAAACAGGGAGGGGTAGAGAGACAGAGAGAGAGAGGGAGAGGGAGAAAGCAGGGGGGAAAAGAGAGGAAAACACGACAAGGAGGAAAGGGGGGAGAGTTATAGTAAACAAAAAAGTAGGAGCTGGTGAGAGGGAGGAAAGGAAGGCACGGAGAAGGAGAGAGAGAGGAAAGGGAGACGCAGAGGTCGTGGCGGAGTGGTGCGTACTGTAGGGATGGATAGAGGCTTCTTCCCTCATCGGAGAGAGAAAGAGACAAGTCACCAGTAGTCACACTATGACTGAACCATGAGGACTTCAAGTGAGTTGTTATTCTCTTCTTCAAATTTCCACTCCAAAAAGACTACGATTAGGCTAGAGAATGTGAAAACGACACAATATTTTCTCTGTTGACCAAGTCTATTTTCAGAGCAGAGCGTGACAAATCTGTTCGATTTTTTTTCCCCCTGTTGCTTGTTGTGTGTGATTGAGAGGGAGAAGTTATGCTGAGAATGTTGTAAAAGGGTTGTAATTGTTGGATTGCGGCGAGAGGCCATTTCCTGTCCGCTCTGTCCCTCTTCTCTCTGTGATCTTCAGCGGTGAGAAGAATGTTGTCATTGTTGTTTTCTCTTGACTCTATCACTTCATGTTGTCCTTGGACTCATGTCCAGCTCTGATAGATACGTGTGAGTGACTTGCATGCCAAGACATTAGCGCTCAGAGAGAGAATAATAGTAATGAGTGTAGAATCCAGAACGCTCTCATGGGTTCCATTGAAGTAACCACAGGATCTCTACCGATAATGCTTTTGATTTGTCCTTTTCTGGAATTTGAGAGTGACATTCCAGAATCTTTGATTGACAGTTGGATTGTGTGTATGTGTGGTAGAGCGATGAAGGGTGTATTAGATAGAGTAAAAAACCTTGTGAGTGTGCGTTAGTGTGTATGATTGCGATTACTGGCATTATAATTGTTTAAGTCTTGCTGTCAGCACAATGCCCTGCAGAATGTTTTAATCAGTGTTTGCTCATAAAGACACACACACACACACACACACACACACACACACACACACACACACACACACACGAACGCACCCACACACACCCACACACACACACACACACACACACACACACACACACACACACACACACACACACACACACATACACATACACACACACGTAAAGGCACGAGAGGGCTGCCAGTTTAGCTGTGTGGGCAATACGCGTGCCAGCGGAAAAAGTAATAAAATAAATGCCAACTTGAAACCAACCGCAGTGTTGGCTTCAGTTTCTGATGGGGTGTAGTCACATGTGTTAGGCGTGTGAAGTTGACCATTAACAGTAAAACACTGGTGATGCTACACAGTTTTTACATCCCATTGGAAATCCGCTTTTCCAGTCTTTTAAAGACCTAAACTCCATAAACTCAACCTGTATTCCCCAACATCAGGCTGTGTGTACATCTGTGGTCCCATTCCAGCCTCAGTCTCATCATTCCGGTGAAATGCCCTGAGGAAAATCAAGTCCACTGGGGAATGTGTCTCCTTATAGTATTAGACTGGACTCATGGACTCTCTTTGGGCTTTTACGAGGTTCTTTGTCATTCTTTCTCTCTTTTCGGTGTCTGTTTCTCTCCCTATTTCTGTCCAATGAAAAAGACAAACAGACATCCATGCTATTTCATAACTGTTCAGATATATGAGTTTACGTCTTCTCTGTGTGTCTGATCCTAACCGGCTGACTCTTCTCTCACTGTCTTCCAGAGATCGAGGCGAAGGAGGCGTGCGATTGGCTCAGAGCAGCAGGGTTCCCACAGTATGCTCAGCTCTATGAAGGTAACACAAACGCGCACACACACACACACACACCCACACACACACACACACACACACACACACACCCACACCCACACACCCACACACACACACCCACACACACACACACCCACACCCACACACACACACACACCCACACACACACACCCACACACACACACACACACACACACACACACCCACACCCACACACACACACCCACACACACACACCCACACACACACACCCACACACACACACACACACACACACCCACACACACACACACACACACACACACACACACACACACAGCACTTGAGTGACCGACTCAGGCATTTACACAGCTGCTTTGTCTCATATTGTGAGCCCAGTCAGTTTTCCCCCCATCCCTCTCTCTCCATCCCTCTCTCTCTCTCCCTCTCTCTCTCTCTCTCTCTCTCCCTCTCTCTCTGTCTCTCTGTTCTTCTCCCTCTGTTCTGAGCTGCACTGGTCTATTTCCAGGCTTTAGTTCCTGTCCAGGGAGGGGTCATGGGAAAGGCCTCTGTTATCACTGCTGGAACTCTCACAGCGCTCTTCTCTTCCACCTTCCTCAGACTCCTCTCAGGACAGGGCAAAAAGCGACTATCAGGCTGTCTTTCTTTCTTTCTTTCTTTCTGTCAGTCTGTCTTTCTGTCTTTCCTCTCTCTCCCTTTCTCCACCCCCACTCTCTGTAGAAAACCCATAGGAATTCAGACGATGATCATTTGGTCTCATACAGTGAGGCACAAACAGGAAGCAGCCCCCGTAATCTAAGAAATGTCTATTTCCACTCTTGCCTGTTTAGAAGCATGCAGCACATCTTGTACCATAGAGAGCCCCAGTAATGTTGGGTTAGAAGGCAGAGCTGTGGCTTTCTCTCTGGTCCTCTCATGCACGGGAGGTCGACATTCCACCACCATACAGACAGAACAGGCCCAAGGAGTGTATCCGTGTGTGTGTGTGTGTGTGTGTGCGTGTGCATGTGTGGGAGTGTGCATGTGCGTGTGTGTGTGCGGTGTGTGTGTATGTGTTTCTAGAAACATAGACTTGAGTGTTACTGTATGTACCACCACTATGGAGACCAAAAAGGCTTGCAACACGTGTTTCCCTGAGTGAGTGTGTGTGTGTGCATGCGTACGTGCGTTTTTGTAGATTTTCCAAAGTCACTTAGTCTCTCTATAACCCCAGATGAAGATCATTACTGTTAAGAGTGGTCCTAACATGGGAACTGTACCAGATGTCAGGGACTTCATTACCCCTCTAGTGCAGTCTAACTGTCAATCATTAACCAGTAAACCTATTTAACGGTCTCTCTCTCTCTCTCTCTCTCTCTCTCTCTCTCTCTCTCTCTCTCAGATTCCCAGTTCCCTATAGACATATCATCAGTGAAGAGGGACCATGACTTCCTGGACAGAGACCTGGTGGAGCCTCTGTGTCGGTAAGAAAAACACCACTGGCACTCAAAGAGCAGAGACTGTCTCTTTCCTCTCTTCTTCCGTCCCTCCCTCGCTCGTGTCATACGAGAAAGGACCCCCGCGGCCCCCCCCACCCCTATGCCTGATGCTAACCCCTAATCTTCAGACGTCTGACCAAGGTCCTTAATGAACTCCCACCCCCCCCCCACCTGCTTTGATCTTGTCTCTGTCCCCCTCCCTCCCCCCTGCCACACTCTGATCTCACACTCAAAGACCAGAGACCCTCAGGGGGCAAGGCAGGGGGCCGGGGGGGGGGGGCTGGGGGTGTCAACACAGACTAACAGATGGTCGTGTGTTAGATGGAGTCCCTTTACATCCACCCATTATGATCTCTCTCTCTCTCTCTCTCTCTCTACCTCTTTTCTCTCTCTCCTTCCCTCCCCTATCGTGTCCCTTCCCTCTGTCTCTGGGAGAGTTGGGTGTGGTGGGGTAATGACAGTGTTAATGAGTTGTGACAGCTATACTGTCAAAGAATACACATTATACCCCCTGAGAAAGCGCTCTGCAGCCATAAAGTCACACACACATTCACACACATGCGTGAATGCGTACACTCTCCAACCCACTCACACTTATAGTAAGGAACAGCAGTCATTCTATACTCTCAACATTCTATAGAATTCTCTCACAAACAAGATACTCACAGATACTCATTCTGTACTCGCATGCACACAGATACAGTATACGGAAAAGTGTGTGTAATTGTCTATCATTACTCCATAGTTTACATGTGGCATTTTATGGTAACAATGTTTTCTATTTTAGGATGTCAATGTCAACGAAAGGGGATAGACAGTAGTGCACCAACATAGGCTTCCATGATTGTCTCTTTGTTTGATGTGAACACAGACACTCCCATCCACTCCTCACAGTGTGACTGGATAGGCTGGCTGGTGCCTTGGGGGCAGACAGGGTGGCAGGGAGGGGGGACAGGGTTGAGGAAGAGACAGGGGGGAGGGGGGGGGGGGGCAGGGTTAGAGCGAGAGACGTTTCTGGGAGATGGGTAGCGCCCCTCCTGGGGTGAGGATCTGTCAGAAGGGAATGTAATAGAGTGGTTCACCACAACATCAAAGAAGAGGAGGGGGGTGGGAGAAAGGGAAGGAGAGAAAGAAAGAAAGAAAGAAAGAAAGAGAGTGTGCGGGAGAGAGGGAAAGAGAGAAAAGCGGAGGAAAAGGCAGCGGAGTCCGAGGGGTGTAAGAGAGGGAGAATGTGAGAGATCGAGAGCGAGGAAGGGAAGGAGATAATGGGAGGGTGAAGGAGAGAGGGATGAGGAGAGGAGGCAGGGGCCAGTGAAAGAGAGTTAGAGAGGGGGTGTAAGATGTGATAAGGCAGACAGAAGCAGAAAGAGAGACCATGAAACCAGCTCTGTCTGTGACTGACGTGAGGACTATCTCTGTGTTCCAGGCGACTCAACACCCTGAACAAGTGTGCCTCCATGAAACTGGACGTCAGCCACCCCAAGAAGAGAGTAAGACTTCTCATTCACTATAGGCTCTCTTTGTTGTCACTTTACAGTGGGAATGAGCCTGTGTATTGCTGCTTAGATAGTGAGCAGATGGCTGTTATGAATGGTGTTCTTTTAGAAACATTGTTTTTAGGATATCAGTGGATATGAGTGGAGAGATTCTTTGTCCTCCAAATGCTTTTTTAGAATGTGACCTGCAGTCAGAGCTACTGTAACCAGTGGCACTGTGGTGGCCCATGATGTGCTATAAGTCATTCTGATGCATGTAGATTATATTTTACATGTTTAACATGTTTCAAATGTGTTCAGTTTGCAAAGAGAGAGGACCCAAGTCTTGGTCATGTAAATGTTACAGACATAGTGTGTGGATCGCTCCCCTCAGTGCTGCCACCTCATGGTGAATAAGGAGCATGGCAACCAACTCTCTCTCTCTCTCTCTCTCACTCTCTCTCACTCCTTAGCCTGATGACTCTGATGAAGACGACCAGTTGGCTATCAGTAAGAGATGGACGTTTGAGTGGAGCAGCCGACGCTGGTCCCGCCTACAAGACATGCACTTCCTGCTGGATGGGACCAATGAGACCAGCCCCACGGGCCAGGGGGACGGCCTACGGAGCACAGTGAGCAGCGAGAGCGTTCTGACCGACCTAAGCGAGCCGGAAATCACCGAAATCTCGTCCCTCCACAGCGAAGACTCCGCCTCTGCAATGCCGGATTCCCTTTCCATGGCATCGCTAGCAACGTCCTATCAACCCCCGAGAGACCTCCCCCATTATAACTCCCTGCCAATGAAAAGTAGTCGTCATGGGCAGAGAGGACGGAATCGGGCGAAGGAGTTCTTGCGTCGCATGGAGATGATGCGTACATGGGGGCCGTCCTCAAGACGAAAGGGTTCGGAGCGGAGAGCCCCCTTGGTCATCAGTGGGCCGGTGTTACAGGGGGAGGAGCCACAGGCACTACAGACAGTCCGCTGTACCCCCATCCACCAATCAGATGACAGCCCACACCCTGGCCACCAATCCTTTGACAGCCCCTCCCCGACCTCCCAAGGCGACGGCTACGAGGGCCAATCCGAGACGAACTTTAGCTTTAGCGGTGTGAGTGTGATGCCCAGTGTGAAGGAGAGGGTCTCTAAGACCCGCCCTGCGAGTAAACGAGGGAGTTTGTATCTAGAGGACATGGAGATGCTCTCTCGTAGCAGGAGGACTGACGGACAGAGCCAGCTCGGCAGAAACCAGTTCCACTCCTATGAGAACCTACTAATCCACATCCCCAAGGACCATAAGCCTGGCACCTTCCCCAAAGCCCTGTCCATAGAGAGTCTGGCCCCAGCGCCCAACGACTCAGAGGGCCACAACTCCTGGAGGAGCAGTGATGGAGACCACCATACCCAGGCCATCACTGCACCTCTCCACCCCAATCTCAGTGAGCCCTGGAAGGGTAGATCTCTGTCCAACCCCCCCTGCCCTGGTGCCCCACGGGGCAGCCGGGTCAGTGTTTATGACAATGTGCCGGGCTCTCACCTGTACGCCAGCACTGGGGACCTACTGGACCTGGACAGAGAGGACAACCTGTTCCCTCACCTGGATGACATCATACAGCACGTCAGTGGCCTGCAGCAGATAGTGGACCACTGGAGCCGGAGCGTACTGCCCGAAGGGGAGACAGGGGATGGAGAGGGTGAGGGAGAGGAGGAGGGAGAGGGGCGGACCACTCCCAGTGAGGGGGAGAGAGATGGGGTCTCCCTAAATGATACAGACTCCACAGGGACCAGCAGGGAGAGGAGGGACTCTGGAGTGGGGGCGTCGCTCACCAGACCACGGTGAGTGTCTGTCTTATTTAGCCCATATTTGTCATGAGTCAAAATCTCTTCTCCAAGACATTAGGGCTGAGGACCTACAGTGACATTAGGGCTGAGGACCTACACTGACATTCGGGCTGAGGACCTACACTGACATTAGGGCTGAGGACCATCATTTGGTCTTTAAAGTGGCATTTGACACCACAATCAAAGTTAGTCATTTTCATGTTTCTAAAAGGGTATAAAGCACCAGCACTCTCTCTCACTCTCTCTCTCTCTCTCTCTCTCTTTCTCTCTCTCTACCCCTCTCTCTCTCTCTGTCTACCTCTCTTGCTTCTCTCTGTCCTTCACCTACTACCTCTCCCATTCTTCTCTCTGTAGTCTACGATGGCCAAGCTTCAGAATGTCTGATAGTCTCAGCCAACCAGGTTCCTCACTGCAGATCAGTAGCCAATCGGCGGGCCAGCTCAGCCTGCTGCAGAAGTTCTCTCTGCTCCGCCTCACAGCAATAATGGAGAAATACTCAATGTCCAACAAACACGGATGGACCTGGTGAGTACAGTACACACACACACACACACACACACACACACACACACACACACACACACACACACACACACACACACACACATACACATACACATGGCTGGACCTGGTGATTTCAGAGTAAAAATATTAGCGACAGATAAATAAAATAGGCAGACTTTATTGATAAGAAAACCTCCCCTCTTTGGACAGGTCATCCATAAAAAGATAATAAGAAATGTTTTATCCTTACTGAGATAAGGCAGATAGATTAAGATCCGGCCAAATGATCATTCTGGGTAGACAATCTGTTTTTAGTTGTCCCGCTGAACTCCTGATACCAGTTGTGATTGAATTGGGCCCTCTCTCTCTCCATCCTCCATGTGTACCAGTGAATTATTGGAGCGGCCTATAGACTCATATTTCACACATTCCAACAGACAGTAGTTTACATAATAATACTCTACACAGGATATGACATCAGAGAGTCAGCCATGGAAAGTCCCTGTCTGCGATGTTTATGTGAACTCTTAGGTCAGACCTCTCTCACACACACATTCTCAAAAGTTCACACACACACACACACACACACACACACACACACATTCTCAAAAGTTCACACACACACACACACACACACACACACACATTCTCAAAAGTTCACACACACACACACACACACACACACACACACACACGAACACACACACACACACACACATTCTCAAAATTTCACACACACACACACTCACACACACACACACACACACAAACACACACACACACAAACACACACACTCTTTTGTAGTCATTATCTCATGTCACGCAGCACTGATTCATCTTCCATGCCACTTAAGCCCTATAACATTGTTACTATCTGTGTCTACCATCCGGTGTGTTTGCGTGTGAGAGATAGAGAGATGGTTGTTATCATCTCCTTCTCTTTTTTCGGGCCTCTCATCTCTTCCGATGTCTTTATTCTCTCTTTATCTCCCTGTCAGTGTTGAGCGCTAAAGGGCTTATCAGCAAACCAGCAGAGTGTAAAACAAGAGGCATACTGACCCACAGACCACACACACTCACGCACGCACGCACACACACAAACACGCACACACACACACACACACACACACACACACACACACACACACACTAATCCTGTTCTCTCTCCCAGGTCGGTACCTAGGTTTATGAAGAGGATGAAGGTTCCGGACAACAGGGAGAAGAGTGTGTTTGGTGTTCCTCTCATCGTCCACGTGCAGCGCTGCGGTCATCCCCTCCCCCTCTGCCTGCAGCAGGCCCTCAGCCACCTCCGAACACATTGTCTGGACCAGGTCAGTGATCGGCCGCAATCTCAACACACAGGGGCCGAAAAAGGGGTCGTGTGTGGAGGTATACGTTTTTTTGCAATTGTTTTTACTCAATTCCTTGAGTCCTCTCTCCTCGCTTCCTTCTTAAGATGCATTGGAGGAGACGGTCCGAGTTTCCAAACCTCAAACCTTCTCCTCAAATACATTTCGAGAAGGAAGCACAAGGATAGGTAGAAAAGACTTTTGAGATTTGGAAATAACCGCAACGTGAACACACACGGTCAGCCAACACACAGTCAAATCAGTTACCTGAGTCGGTTCTCGGATGACATGCTTTACCCTTTTGAGCGGCCCTCTGTGATGATGAATGAATGTATACAGTTTGCAGTATACACATTTTTTGGAGATGTACATTTTACTCAAATCATTATCTAGGTGAGACCTCTCTCAACACTAACTCGCCCCTCCTCTCTCTCGCTCTCTCTCCTCTCAGGTGGGACTGTTTCGTAAGTCAGGGGTGAAGTCTCGTATCCAAGCTCTGAGACAACAGTGTGAGATGACTCCTGACTCAGTGAGCTATGATGAGCAGTCAGCCTATGACGTCGCTGACATGGTCAAACAGTTCTTCAGAGACCTGCCGGAACCCCTGCTCACCAGCAAACTGGGAGAGACCTTCCTGCATATATATCAATGTAAGAACGCATACACACAAACACTTTACACCCTAACGACACCACAGAGTTGAGCTGAGCTGAGCTGCACTAGGCTGGCCTGGTTATACATTCATATATAACGTAGTTGCTGAAACATGGAAGTGACAATGTGAAAGGAAAATATCATGTCATCACAGGCGTCGGCTCTGTAGTGTGTGAAGCCCAGTACTGTACTGTACCCTTCCACCTCCCCCCCCCCCCCATGTCTCTCATCAGTTCAATATGCAGATGTGATTTATTCATATGACTACAGGGTACAGTACAAGCAATGCTGTTTTGTTCATGAAGCGATTTCCTCCTCATCCACCTTCCCTCCCCACATCTCTCTCTTCTCCTCCTCTCTCTCTAGATGTTCCTAAAGAACAGCGTTTGCAGGCTGTGAGAGCGGCCATCTTGCTGATGTCAGACGAGAACAGGGAAGTGCTTCAGACACTGCTCTACTTCCTGCGTGACGTCACTTCCTTTGTGGAGGAGAACCAGATGACTCCCATGAACCTGGCTGTGTGTCTGGGCCCCTCTCTCTTCCACCTTAATATACTGAAGAATGATACTCTCTCACCAAGGTACACACACACACACACACACACACACACACACACACCAAAATTCTTGCTAAGATGTGTGTGTGTGTCTGTGTGTGTCTGCATTACTGACCCTCTCTATTCCCTCCTATAGGTCGATCCAGAGGAAGTATGCCACGGGGCGTCCAGATCAGAAGGACCTTAGTGAGAACATGGCTGCCACCCAGGGCCTGTCGCATATGATAACAGAGTGCCGGCGCTTGTTTGAGGTACACACACACACACACATACACACACACACACACACACACACACACACACACATGTGCGTGCGGGTGTGCGTGTGGTAAGGTATAAAGGGGCCACCAGCCCTCCTCCTATAAGCTCTACCACCACTACAAGAACTGTGACAACCTGACCCTGCCAGCAACACACACACACACACACACACACACACACACACACACACACACACACACACACACACACACACACACACACACACACACACTGAAGGTTGTCATGGGCCTGTACACATTGTTTTCCTGTTGTGATCCAGATCCCTGAGGAGATGGTGACCCAGTCTCGTAACTCCTACATGGAGGCTGAGCTGCTAGCACCCCCGCTGGACGAGCTGTGTAAGACACACGAGGAGGATGAGGATGAGGAGGAGGAGGAGGAAGAAGGCTCCTATCACACACATCTTGAGGGGCTGGTACAGTGTCTACTGAAGGAGGCCAAAAACAAGAGCAAAGGCTGGGTGTCCCGATTTACTACTGACCATACAGAGCTCACGTTTAAAAAGGTTTGTTCACAACATACACATACACACAAACATTATGGGCTGATACACGATACAACACTCTCATGCACCCTTTCTAATACCTGCTGTTGTTGTGTGTGTGTCAGGTGGGGGACGGTAACCCTCTTCGGCGGTGGCGTGTGTGTGTGGAGGTATCAGCCCCTCCCAGTGAGGTGTTACAACGCCTGCTGAGAGAGCGCCCCCTCTGGCAGACAGACATACTGCAGGAGAAGGTTCTGGAAACGCTGGACAAACAGACGGACATCTACCAGTACTCCCTCCAAAGCATGGCACCTCACCCCAGCACTGACTATGTGGTACTGAGGTCAGTACTGCTGTTATTATTGTAACACAATTATAAATCTAAATTATATCTATATCTATATATATCTATCTATCTATCATACATACACACACATACTGTATTTGCCCTCACCTCGAATTCTAATTTATTAGAGCTACTATATTGTAGGTCCCCAAGTCTGCCTGCCACTCTCTCATCATGTTTTATGTATCCACTGTCTGCAGTGTCTGTCTGTGTCTGTTCCTCCAGGTGGGTTTACCTTATTCACCCTCTTCTGCTCTCCATTATGTTCCCCTCTTCCTTTCAGGTCATGGCGCTCAGACGTGTGTAAGGGCTTTTGTGCGTTGGTATGTGTGTCTGTGGACCATGAGGACAGCCCACCCTTGGGTGCAGTGAGAGGGGTGGTTCTAGAGTCCCAGTACCTTCTAGAACCCTGCGGAACCGGAAGATCAAGACTCACACACATCTGTAGAGTGGACCTGAGGTGTGTGTGTGTGTTTGTATGTTTTTCTGAACAGTTTGTATGTAGTTGTGTGTGTGTGTATTTCCATTCAAAACACTGACCTGTGTTGCATTTCATTGTTGTTTCAGGGGCAGGTCTCCAGACTGGTACAATAAAGCATTTGGTCACCTGTGTGTCTCTGAGGCCCAGCGTATCCGCTCCTCCTTCCTACCCCCAGACCCCTCAAGCCCAGAGACCAAGATCTGAGCCCCAGACAACAGGCCCTGAGTCTGGGCTTCACAGCCAGGGAGCAAGGCCTTAGGACCAGGGACCCAGGGAGGAAGAACCATGGACCTAGATGAGAACCAGAGAACCTAGAGGACCTAGAACCAGGGAACAAGGCTAGGACTTACAACCAGGAGTGAGAGCTATAGAACCAAGAGACAAGGGGAAGGCACATCTGGCCCACAATGCTTTACCCTGCTGGGATTATTATGTGTTGTTGATTATCACTGTTGTTATTTTAAACTACTTAGAACTAGGATTCTATCATTATTTGTCAGTGTTAATTATCTTAACTATTGTATTATTATTGTTATTTTAATAGTATTATTGTATTATTGTTATTATACCACATCATTGTTGCTTTTATTATCATCTTATACAATGTCTAGGACATTTAACCATTTCACTGCTTCTGGGAAGCATGTCTGAAACTCTGTGTATGTGTGTGTGTGTGTGTGTGCGTGCGTGCGTGTTTGGAGTACATACTGTAAATACGTGACGCTCTCTGTACCAGCAGACTAAACATCTTACATTGCTTATCAGGACTTCCCTATCATATTGATATGCTGAAATTTGGATTTCACACTTGTGCAAAAAGCAATACCAAAACTTTTGGCTTGCTCTATCATGGTGTTGCCGAAGGCGTTACTAAGCTGTAGGCAGCGTTGCTATGGTGTTGCTATGCACCTCCATGCTCTGTAGGTGCTGTTGTGTTTGCGGGGGAACAGTGTGTGTGTGTGTGTGTGTGTGTGTGTGTGTGTGTGTGTGTATGTGTCTGTGTGTGTGTGTGTGACTCTGACGTGAGCCCAGTAGGTTGGGGGTAAGGTGTAATCATGGCTCCAGATTTAGCAGAGTAGTGGAGAACAGGGTGAAAGCTGTTTCTGACAGGCTGGCTGAGACCAGGCCCAGCGTTTATAAAGAAGAGAATAAAACCTCAGAAAAATACACTTTGGAGACTCAAACTCTTTATTTCTGTTACACTCGTATGTCTTTCTAGAATTATGTATGTCATGACATACATGATGACAAAATAATCCTGCTCAGCACAGCTCGACATAAAATGTAGTCAACTTTGTTTTGAGGGTGTTATGTCTGCACACTGGGTTAGCAGTGATGCATCAGAGTTCATAGCAGTGTTCGCTGTGCTACGATGGTTGTGTTTTGCCTGAGTGAGACGATACGTGTTTGATTGCTCGGTTCTGTTATGTGATTTGGGGTCAGTAAACAAGCGTTGAGTTGATGCTACGACTGTCATGGTGTGATCGTTACAAACCTAATATTTGGAGATGACGATGGCTGTGAAAGCGACCGGCTGGACCCTGACACATCTACAGCACAGCTGGCGCCGAGGCAGCGCTCTTAGCCACGCCCACAGCAGTCCTGCGGCAACTGCGGATCTCGGTCTCATGCCACCAGAGCCCAGAATTGTCCGGCCTGTGGCTGGACATGCCGTAACTGTGGTAAGTAAAAACACTTTGCCAATGTCTGCCGTTCTGTTTCTGGGTCCGAAGGCCACACCTCTCAGTCTGCACCCACCATTATTGACAATATGAACTCAGGGAACTGTGGCATTCAAATCATGCACAGTTGACCTCAGTGATGTGTGCATTCCTCTGCTGTTGGACACAGGTGCCGGTGTGTCTCTCCTGAACATTGACACTTACCGAAAATGTTTCAGCTCACTGCCACTGTCTGCGCCCTCTGCTGCCCTCTGTAGCTATGGTGACAGAATCGATCTGGTCGGCTCACTCCAAGTGACTGTTCGCTATGGAACCAAGGTTCTGGCGAACTTTGGGTTTTCATGTCGCCCACCCTGGGGCCAACCTGATGGGCCTGGACCTCTTCACTGCTCTGGGGTTCTCCCCACATGGGTGGGTCTGTGATCCTGACTGTTGCCACGCCACGGCAGCAAAGATGATCGACGCTGTTTGAAGGGCGAGGCTGCCTCTCTGCCTTCGCCCACCAACCTCTCCTCGACCCCTGCGTCACCCCCGCCATCCAGCCACTATCCCACTGGCTCTCCGTGATGGGGTCTCTGCCGAGCTACAGCAGCTGCTGGAAGCTGGTAACATTGAGCCAGAGGACGCTGGTGCTCTGCGTGTCTGTGTGGATCTGCGTGCAGTGAATAAGGCTGTGATCCCCGACAAATATCCACTTACCACCTCAGCTCAATCCTACGCCTCTACTGTGTTCTCCAAACTGGATCTCAGACTAGGATATCTCCAGGTGCCTCTCCAACCCAGCAGCAGAAACCTCACAGCCTTTGTGACACTTGCAGGAGTGTTCCGCTACACCCGAATGCCCTTTGACTTCAGATCCACCCCCAGCTGCTTCCAGAAAGTGATGGTCTCTGTGCTGGCACGCATACCGGGCATGACCATTTACCTCGACGACGTGGTTGTGCACAGGGCCACCACTGCAATCCACGACGAGCCACTCAAAAGGGTTTTTGCAGCCCTAGTCAAGCACAAGCTCACTCTCAATGGAAACAGTGTGTCCTCCATTCAATATGTGGGGTTCCGGCTGTCAGCAGGTGGCATATCTCCACTCCAGTCCAATATGGACGCCATTCAGGTCATTGCTGAGCCCAGCTTAGCCGCTCAGAACACCTCATTCCTGGGCATGACAGGCTATTAGCTGAAGTTTCTGCCACAGTACTCCACTGCACCAGCTACTGCGTAAGGATGAACTGTAGGTGTGGTCTCAGGTGTGCACTGACACTGTGTGTGCCCTCAAAGCTAGCTAGCTAAGTATTTAGCAACCTCTTAGAAGATGTCAAAATATACAAGTTAGTCAGCTAACATTTGCTTTATTGAAATGTTAAGTTGAATAGGCTCTATCAGCAAAAAAAATGGGTATGGACAGTTATGCTGCCCGAGCAACATAAAATGCTCCGCTAAACAGAGCTAGCTGGCTAGCAAATAGCCATCTTTTACTAATGTTGAGTCATATAATAGAGGTAGTTAGCTAGCTATGTCTCAAATATACCAGTAGGTCAGCTCCCATTTAGTTGAATAAGCTACTGTATATAAACTTAAACATTGGAATGGACTGTTATGCTTCTCTGGTGGTAGAAATTTAAAATGCTACGCTAAATGTAGCTAGGCTGAGCAGAGAGCCAACTGCTTGAATTATAAAACAATAATAGCTAGCAAGCTAGGTCTCAGAGATGCCAATAAGTCAGCTTCCACTTTATCAACATGTATTTCAATAAGGAACAAACTGTTTATGCTGGGGGCAGAAATGTTAGTTTGGGTCAAGATCACTTCAGGCCATAAAAGCAAATGTCAAGCACAACAGGTAAAGCCAAAAAGGTCTTAACTGCCCTCGGGCCAGCCATTTGAATGCACTGTTTCAATGCTTCCCCAGTGACAGTAATGTTAGTTTGGGTCAAGATCATTTGGTGTCCTAAGATCAGACTTCAAGTGCACAAGGTAATAACAAAGTTACTGCCCTCGGAAGAGCCATTGGAATTCACTGTTTAAATGCTTCCCCAGGGGCGGTAATGTTAGTTTGGGTCAAGATCACTTGGTGCCCTAAGGGCAAATTTGAAGCACAAAAGGTAATAAAACATAGTATAACTAGGGGCAGCCATGGAATTATCTAAAATGTATCCAATGATGATCTTGCCCCAAACTAACATTACTGCCCCGGAGCAGCATTTAAACAGTGCATTCCAATTTCTAATTCATTAAGCAATTAAGCAATCTAGTTTATTAGCAATAATTTTGATTACTTTTACAATTTTCTCATACACTGGCATATTTGAGACCTAACTAGCTAGCTGTATGTATTTATTCAACACGAGTAGCTAAGAGGATGCCAAATACTTAGCTAACTAGTTTGCGATGATTAGTGTAGCATGTCACTGCGAGCTTGCTACATTTTATTATTTTCTTCAAGTCAGGAGACCAGTTGTATCCTAGAGATATTGTAACATTTGTCTAATTACAGTAACACAATAATGACTGAAAAACGTTACAGCTTGTAACCCAAAGTTCTATTTACAAGATTCTAATTTCAAACGTGCACCATGTTTTCAAAAGTTGTGCATCTGTTAAACCAATCGGATTTGTTCTGCCCGAAACCCTTTACATCAACCGTCACATTGAGCACCTCTCAGATATCCATACGGTCTATACACTCTTTGAAAAGCTTGATCTTATACTTTACTTTTGAAATAAAGGAACACAGGACCAAGACCTGTAGATCAATGATTGATAACGTCAATTTCATGGTTGCAGCAAACTCTTCACCCATGCAACAGCTAAGTAGGCCGATGTCAAGCCCATAGTCGTGCCATGCCTGTAGCGATCCTAGTCATGCAAATCTATGTCCACTAAGTGGTGCTGTTTACCTAACTTGAACCAAAAACCAAACATGAATAGAACAATAACATTCTGTATGGATCCCTGCTGAGAATTGTCATTTGGAATGCTCACCGAACCATGACAAACCATTTTCTCAGACATCTTCAGTGTTCCCTGACCTGACTGACTGTGTCCTCTCCAGGGATGGTTTGGCAATCTCCAACTCTCCAACTGATCAATACTGAATCACATTTATCTCCAAGATGCGTTAGATAGGATGTTTACAGAGGACACTGAATATGAGAGAGAGGGATTGTGTTTGTGTGTGTGTGTGTGTGTGTGTGTGTGTGTGTGTGTGTGTGTGTGGCCAAGCGAGATACACTTGGACCAACAAGGGATGCATTTTAGTAATCCTGATGGTCCCTCTTACATCTCCTTTCCTTTATAATCTGTGCTGACATCAAGGAATTGAAGGGATGACATATAGTATTACTCTCACCTGTGTTTTCAGAAGCACTGTATGTTTCCTCAGTGGGACAGAGTCACAGAGGTTCGGATAAACAGATGTATTCCCTTGGACTGGATAATCCAGACTCTCCTGCTAGACCACTGTGATAAGGTCATTAATGAATAAATAATCTAAGGTTGGATTATTGATGAGGTTGTGTGTGTGTGTGTGTGTGTGTGTGTGTGTGTTGGGGGGGGGGGGGTTAGCAATCATACACATGCATACATGCATGCATACACACTCACACACACAACTGCTGATTGGTCAACCATGCCCAAAGTGTGTAAAAGATGATGAGCTACTGTGTGTGTGTGTGTGTGTGTGTGTGTGTGTGTGTGTGTGTGTGTGTGTGTGTGTGTGTGTGTGCGTGCGTGCGTGCGTGCGTGCGTGCATGTGTTTGTGTGTCTGTAGCTTCAGGGCATCTCAGACAGTGTACTCTGTCTGGGAAAAGCTCTTAAGTCACCCAGCACTGAGACAGAGAGAGTGAGAGTGAGAGTGAGAGTGAGAGTGAGAGTGACCACTATCTCCCCCACACATCCGAAAAAATCCAAGTTTGCTTTGATACCTGAACAATACCAAAACCACATCTCTTTCTGGCCAACCTGAATATATTTCTGGTCTACATGGATATGTTTACTTGTACTGCCTGTCTGCCTGTCTGTCTGCATGTCTGTCTGTCTGCCTGCATGCCTGTCTGTCTGCCTGTCTGTCTGCTGGTGGCCTGTCTGCCTGTATGTCTCTGTCTATGCTTTGTCTAAGCAAACAAAAACTAATCCAGCAGTCTTTGAAGTGAAAAACAATGTATTTCTTTATCACTGAAAATAGATAGACAGTGTCTATAAAACTTTAAAAACTCTTCCTCGAGAGTGTCTGGGTATCTTTTCCAGGGACATTTTGTTAGTCTTTTCAGGCACTTTGGTTCAACAGTGAGGTATAACAATGATGGACTTTTTTCTATTTGTACTGTAACTGTATTTTTTCTCTGTCAGCTTGTCAGAGTACAACTGTATACTGTATATGTGCTTGTTTCTATATGAGTATATATATATATATGTCTGTAGTTGGTATATATGTCTGTAGTTGGTAAAACACACACACACACACACACACATACACCTCGACGATGACTCACATCCCTCTTAGGAACAGGAAGTCACCAATTACCCAGAGAATCCATCTGTAAGACTTCAGAATACCCAGACAGCGACACACACACACACACACACACACACACACACACACACACACACACACACACACACACACGCCCATCCTCCTCCTGCCACTGATGCTCATGTAATCTCAGAACCCAGAATCTCATCTCTCAAAGGAAGTAAACACTGGCGACGGGAACTTGTCAGTGAGTTTCCACCCCCAAGGTTTTTGCTGTCGCTCGCAATGCCCCTACTATTCCACCCAGAACTCTGCTTACAACTGGACCTGCATGCATTGCACGATATGGAAAACGTGGAGTTAAATTAAGATGGTCAATGCCACCATTTCGCAGGTGAGCAGTGTGCATTCAATTCCCTGTTTGAGAGAAAATTCTGGTTGAAAAACCTGGCTCCATTTCAAGCACCTCCTCAACTCCCCGATATTCTCGATAGAATCAGTGGTGCTGGTACAATTCTTCTGATGGATAACTGCCCCCAGCACCACTTTACGCATTACGGTTTGCCTTTAATGGATAGTCTGACTTAGTGAGACAAACACTAATGTAGAGTAGGTGATTTGGAATCACTTTGTTGTGATGAGTAGCCTGCCTGAGACGTGTAAACTCAAGGATGTCCTCTTGGTCTAGTGGTAGACACTTGGGTCTTCCACTCAGGTTCAAACTCTGTCTGTCACATTTACTTCACACAGGCCTTGACAGGCCTTCCTCCCACTGCCACTAATGCTTATTCACCCCCCTCTTCTCTGGTTGTAGGATGCCAGCGAAGGTCTTTCACAATCTCTTAGAGTGTATCCATCCCTTTAGTACCAAGGACCCTGTGTCCTCCCTCCATCAGAGTCATAGGTCATCTTCACAGAACCACAAATGTAAGATGAGGGATCAAGTTTAGATGTAACACTTAGATTGTCTGTAAATATTTTCAACAATTTAAACTATTCATCTAGCAATTGATGAATGAAAATGTGTCATGATCTGTGAAGGATTTATGCTTGAATAGATTTTTCAAGGAGGTGAACGATAATCTTTGAACAGCCTCCCCCAATCTTACCCATTAGCACCCCCAAAACCCCCTTCTCTCTGACCAAGCCCTGTACCCCAGATTGAACCCCTGACTCCAGCTGCTTTACCCCCCCCCCCCCCAAAAAAAAAAAACACACACACACACACACACACACACACAGCCAGGGAGAGAACAATGCTGGACAAATAACACAATAGATTCCAGCTAAGACCTCTGTTTCTGCTAAAGAAGTCTTTTGTTGGATTGTGACAGAGCTGCAGGCTGAAGCCTTTGTGTATGAACAAAGAGGAGTGTGTGTGTTTGTGTGTGTGTGTGTGTGTGTGTGTGAGAGAGAGAGAGAGAGAGAGAGAGAGAGAGAGAGAGAGAGAGAGAGAGAGACACAGAGAGAGAGAGAGAGAGAGACAGAGAGAGAGAGTGTGTGGAGGTGTATGGATATGTGCCATCTGTGATTATGTGTGTGAAATATGTATGAGGTATTTAGCCTCCCCTCCATAAAGGCTGAAAAAATACTGTGGATTGGATATGGAATTGCCTGATTTTCCAAAAATCTGTATTCCAGGCAGTGGACACACACACACACACACACACACACACACACACACACACACACACACACACACACCAGGCAGGGAATGTCACTTCAATCTAACACTCACCTCATCACCCCTGACAACAGCCAGCGTCTTCAACACAGAGGCAGAGTGGGACATCAGAGTGACGGCTCTTCCGTCTCACCCTGCTATATGATAAGACACACACGCACACGCACACACGCACACACACAGTCATGGAAATTTCAGATTTCAAGAGCACATGGAGTGTTAAACAAGCTCATACTCACAGGTAAATTAATACATCCCTGCACCCTGAGGCCATATTCAATCGACACCACCTGTGTGTGTGTGTGTGTGTGTGTGTGTTTGTATGTATGTGTTTGTGTGTATGTGTTTGTGTGTATGTCCCAGAGGATAGTTGCTGACCTGAGAGAATCTGAGAGCAGCTGTTCAACCAGACTTAAATGAATCCTTGAACTGTGAAAGAAACAAACACACACACTCACACAACCATGACAGAAACAAACAGGCACTGTGTGTGCTTGTGTTATTCAGTGTTGTGTGTGCAGCATCACATTTGATTTTCTTTACAGTGTGCATATTGTGTGTGTGTGTGTGTGTGTGTGTGTGTGATGTGTTCTGTGATTGAAAACCATGGGTCTACCAGAGCCAATCGAAGGAGAGTGCTATTAGGGAGCCAACTGAGAGAGAGGGTTACTTAGCTAAAAGCTTTCAGATCAGACATAGTGTACACACACGCATGCACACACGCATGGACACACGCACGCATGCATGCACACAAGCAAAACAGTCTGAATGAACAGACCGAGACAATCCTAACTAAATGAACTCTGCTTCAACCAACTAAGTGCTGCTCCCAAAATGAGACAGGTGGTGTGTGTGTGTGTGTGTGTGTGTGTGCATAGTTTGTAACGCTTTTCTCTGTTTCAGTTTAATAGAACTGTGATTCTCATAATATTGATTTACTTGTCTGTTCAAGGAAAGGTGTTATAATGGGCATATATTGCACTCCTGGAACATAGCATATGAAGGCCTATGTCAGAGGGGATGGATCTTTATGGCACAGTAGTCATTCTGGTTGTTCAACCTCTTCTCTCTTATCTACACACTTTTCCAGAACAGATCTTGAAGGCATTGATCATCTGATTGATCAATATTTATGAATATTATACCTATGCATAAATTACTTTTATTTTATGATAGTAGGCTAAGTTCTCTTCATTCATACCTGCAGGACAACTCAGTGAAACCTGTAATATCGGTAGTCACACTAAAAGACATATTCCTATTTGACAGCTGATGGTGTGGTAGCGTAGATCTTTAGAAGTAATCTACACATCCATGGTTGTTTATATGTTCCACATAGGCCAGTTCGGAACTCTCCAGTACGCAGGCGTGGCGAGCTCGCACCACCGCAGACAGGGGGCGTCAACATGGCGTTCTGACGACGACCGCACCGACTGCAACCTGCCAGAGAGAGAGAGAGAGAGAGAGAGAGAAATACAGCAAGAGGGTACCGTTATGTTAAACGTCGAGATTCTCGTTTCTCTTCGCCTACGATAGGCCTATGTATTATTTCGCAGCATCAGGAGGATAGGAGGAGGATATTTTATCCTTTATAATATTCCTAAAATTTCTAGCGTCGTTGATGGTTTTTGTGCATCAGACGATTGTGCTCTAGAGCAGGTGTGAGAGACAGCGGCGGCCGCTCCTCTCCTCTCGTTTCCAAGGGGAAATGTCGAGCGAGAGGCCGGTTCCAGCACCACCAGGCACGGCTTTGCTGACGGACCCAGACCGAGAAGCTCATCCCCAGGGCCCCGGGCAGCCGCAGGTCGTTACGGGCGCTGGCTCTGCCGTCACCGGGGAAAGGATGGTGTCTGGAGCTGGCTCCATGGTTCTCCCGGCCGGGGTGATCAACCCCGCAGTTCCGATCAGGAATATCCAGATGAAATTCGCCGTGTTGGTTGGCCTGATTCAGGTCGGCGAGGTTAGCAACAGGGATATCGTCGAGACGGTTCTGAACCTGGTAAGTTAGGCATAACATCAGTTGTCAAACATAAAGCGGCATAGACAGCCCAGTGGAATCAGTGCGCTCTACCCCGCTATATGTTTTATTTACGATGCTTCACTCCCTATGTTGAGGTGGTTTCAAAGGATGATGTCATTTGTTTGTTCAGAGGATGGCTGCTGTTGTTCTTTCCTGCAGAAAAAGGAAACTGGATTATAAAATATCCGTAGAGAGGGAAGGGAAATCAGTGTAAAAGCTATAGCAGTTAAGCGAGGCATGTGACTCCGTGATTGAGGGGTAACCATCACTAGCCATTGTTGACTAAATTGACCCTTTCTCGTATTTTATGTGTGAGAAGATGACGCTCTGAAATATGTGAACGAAATACATATTCGTAGGCTTCCCACAGCCCGTTTCAGATAAGCCCAAATGAAAACATACGTAGCCTGATCGCTTGACCCCGTTGACAAACCTCTCACTGAAACAAGATAGCCTACATTGTTTTAGGCAAATAGCCGACGTTGTTACTCACGCTTAGATCTAATTGTAACAATGTTGCGGAGAATCGTTACATTCGTGTTGAGGCGCAATTATGTAGCTATAGTGCGTCGGTTGTGGCAGATTGAAATAATGCGAACAAAGGCCGACTAGCATTATGCTATGTATTGTTGTCGCCATATGCAGCCTTAAATTACTGACTCAGAAATATGGATCGCACCATAGGCCTATTCATTTAAAAAAATTATATATATATATATCTGTAGGGGATTTTAGGCGTGGGTCTAATGACTGTTGTTTAGGCTATATTCCGTAAGGTTATACGGTTACATTGCCTATCCGAAATGTTGATGCACCTGCTCTTTAAGGCTCAACTGCTGTAGCATCCTCAGCATAGCGATAAGGAATGCCTGCCTTGCTTTTCCCATATATATGGCCTTGATTGATACGCAGCCTAGCCTACACAGTGAAAGGCTATAGGAACATTTATCCCAGCTGGTTATCACATGCAGGTGTCTCCTGTTACGAAACAGGTCAGTTCATGTAGCTTACAGCACAGATGTACTAATGCGTTATAAGGATATGAGTTTGTGTTTTCGAGAGGAGGGGGATGTTTCCCTCCCGTTATGATAGTCATTTCATCGCTTTGACGCATATGGGTCTGTTATGAAAGGGCCTCTCAATATTGCTTAA
>NC_139656.1:6544609-6567109 GCF_951799395.1 Argentina silus | reverse complement strand
ATGGAAGTGTTGTTATGTGTGTATTTGAGCATTGAACAAAGCAGTGGTTGTTCCTTCACTCAATTTCACATGCTCTGTTTCTTCGTTCCCGTCTTGTATGTGTGTATGTGTGTGTGTGTGTGTGTGCGTGCGTGCGTGCGTGTGTGTGCGTGTGTGCGTGTGTATGTGTGGTCTCTCCACAAACAATAACACATGCTCCACACATGCTTCCCCAGTCCTATTTCGTGTGTGTGTGTGTGTGTGTGTGTGTGTGTGTGTGTGTGTGTGTTTGTCCTCCTCCACCCTGTCTTGTGATGATGGATTAACCAGACTCATTGGAGCTGCTCTCTGTCTCTCTTATCTTCCATCAGCTATGCTCCTTCGGAACAAAACTCACCATTGTTATAATGGCTGTGTGGGTGTGTGGGTTTGGGTGGGTGGCTGTGTGTGGGTGGGTGGCTGTGTGTGGGTGTGTGGGTGGGTGGCTGTGTGTGTGTGTGTGCATATTTGTGTCATTGTGTAGGAGTGTTTGCGCATGAGTGAGCATCCATTCTGCTTTGGTGTGTGTTTGCAGAAACCCACATTTTTGAGGTTTTAACAAGACTCAACCCTACTGAGCTTATTTGTTGACCCTTGAATCTTGCTACAGCCACTCCACACTTAACTCTGCCCCCCAGCTCACCTTGTCCACATGTGTCCCTATGGGGATGAGACAGCTAGGCGGTAATGGTCTGAAAATACAGGCTACGTGTAAGTGAAAGCAATACGAAGGGAGGCCCAACCAGAAATCAGCTTTCACCTATCCAGTTATTTAATGTCAGTGCAGATGGAGTCAAGGAGATAAGGAGAGGATTCCATGTTGAACTTGAGATGCAGCCTGAGGGCTTCGGTCTGCCTTGAGGCCCCTCAGAAAAAGAACAGAGAGCTGCCCTCACCATTGCCTGTCTGGAAAACACAAAGAGGTGAACTTCTCCTCCATGACGGCACTCAATCTCTCTGCCTCTCTCTGCCTGAGGAGGATCAGGGGGAGAGTATGAAAGAACAAAACAAAACCTCCCCTCCCTTCCTCTTTCCATCTCTCTCTCACGTCTTCATTCTCCTCCCTTTATTCTCTCAAATTCAAATATGATCTATTGGCATGTCATAACTTGCCCCTCTCTGCCATTTAATTGTCTCTCACACTCTCCCTTTCTCTCTGTTCTCTTCTTTCTCTCTTTGTCAGTACCCCATCCCCCCCCCCCCCTCCCCCTCCCCCCTGCCCTTCTTGTCTGTTTGGCTGTAGGGCTTCAAGATATGGGCAGTGGCCCAGTCTAAACAGCTCCGGTTGTCCGTGTGCTGTGTGTCTTTCCGCATAGGCGCTGATCTGTGGAGCTGGGTAGTGGACACATCGGTCAGTGGTTCGCTTCAGGGCCTGGCTGACGATACAGTTTAGAACCAAGCTCAGTGCTTCAGTGCAGAGGCTGTGCGTCAGGTCTCAAAGCGCTCTGAATGCATTGTTTAGTATTCTTTTAGTATTATTTACTCAAGGGGGTACATAACTGAGAATGGTTATACAGAGGGTTGTTGTAAGAACATGACCCAGTGTTCTAGGATTTGTTCAGCTTAAGGATAAATACCTGAGTTGTGTTTAGTATTTCTGACAGAGTTTGTGTTACTTTGAGTTGGAACTATACTGTATGTAATGACAAACCCATGTTTGATGTAGATCTGTCTGTTTGCCTGTCTGTCTCTGTCTGTCTGTCTCTGTCTGTCTCTGTCTGTCTCTGTCTGTCTGTGTCTGTCTGTCTGTGTCTGTCTGTCTGTGTCTGTCTGTCTCTGTCTGTCTGTGCCTGTCTGTCTCTGTCTGCCTGTCTGTCTGTGTCTGTCTGTCTGTCTGTCTGTGTCTGTCTGTCTGTGTCTGTCTGTCTGTGTCTGTCTGTCTGTCTGTGTCTGTCTGTCTGTGCGGAGTTTGCACGACTGTTATGCTTGAGGTAGCTGATGTGAAAGCGATGGTGTGTGTTTGAGGATGCTGTGAATGACAAAACACAGTCGTTAGCAGATAGAGCATCATGGAAAGTTCTGGAAGCTACTCAATTAACTGAGCTGCTGTCACATAATATCAATTCTGGATTCTTTCCACAACTCTCCCTATTCCCATCCCTTCGCTCTCAACCCCCTCTCTCTTTCTCTCTCCCTATCTTTCTCGCTCTCTCTCCCCATATCCCCATACCCCCCCCCGCCCCCCTCTCTCTCTCTTTCCCCCCACTCTTTGTCTGTCTGTGTCTCTCTCTCTCTCTCTCTTGCTCTCGCTTGGCCTCTATAAAGCCTTGTCATGTGAGGTTTGTGATGAGAGAAAAAAAGAGATGCAGTATTAGCCTTTGTTTATTACCCAATAGCATGTGACTTAGCTTACTGTTAAATCTGTCGCTAAGCCTCCTTGACCAATCAGGGGCCAGGCAAAAGATGATGTCACACTTTCACTGAGGTCACTCTGTCTCGTTCTTCAGTGCTTTACCCGGCTACAGTGCCAAACCGAACCATACTGTGCTGGCTCTGATATTTTCCTTTCATCATGTCCTTCCCAGCACTGTTTCAGCAACTATGGTGGATGTGTAACTAGGCCAGCACAGTCTAGCCCACTCTGCTCTGTAGTGTGAATTAGGGTACAAATCCCTGAGCTGTGTGTGTTTGTGTTTGGATGTGTCTCTTTATCTGTTAACCCTGGGTCAGACTGTGTATGGAGCGGAATGGAATGTTTCAGAATGGAGGTTGAAGTTTAAACTGTGGTAAATCTGAAAGGATTGGGTAGGTTTGGTAATTACCTCACCTTGCTAGCTGTGTGGAACTGGGATAGGGGTCAGTTTGGGATTGAGCCGTAGTGTTAGTGACTTCCTCTCCTCTCCTCTCCCAGTCCCCGACTGTATGTGTCAGCACTGGGAGCTGCAGAGCAGGGGAGCTGTCTATGGTGCTGAAAGCAACCAGTCTCTGTCTCTTTTGATCTGTCTTGCACTCTCTCTCTTTTTCTTTCTTTTACAATCCTTCTCTGTCTCCTTTCTCTCTCCTTTATTTTATTTCTTTCACTTCGCTCCTACAGTTCTTTAATTTCTCTCTGCCTCTGCCCTCTCTCTCTCTATTTCTTTCTTTCCCACTCCCTCTGCCCCCCCCCCCCCCTCTCTTTCTTCAGCTCATTTTGAAGCTCCATCTCCTACTTGAGGAAAATGAGTTATTTTTGCAAGCTGGGTGTATGGTAATGAAGAGGAATCTCATTACTATTATATTATTTTAGGAACATGGCACAAAAGCATCTCGCCTAGATCTCTCTCTCTCTCTTCCTCTCTCTCTGTGTGCATGTGTGCGTGCGTGTGTGTGTGTGTTGAGTGGAGTAGTGTAGGAGTAGCAGAGTGTGTACTTTAGTGCATGCGTGCTTGTTAACAATGTTAGTACAGTATGTGCTGCTATTTGAGTTAACTTAGAGTCAGATGTCTGTGAAATGGTCGTGTGAATGCTCAACTGTGTGTGTGTGTGTGTGTGTGTGTGCGTGCGTGTGTGTCTTTGTTACATGAGTCAGTGGGGGATGATGAAAAGAAGGCAAACTGCACATTGAACTGAAGGCTTTTGTAAAGTGTCGACCTCAGTAAATACATTATTGTTGTGCTAACATTCCCATCTCTCTTTTTTCTGCTCTCTCTCTCTCTCTCTTGTTCTTAAGCCGGGTACACATACAACAGCCAAGATGAGACAAGACGAAACTGCCCAGTTTCAGAATGTTGTGATAAGACGCAGAAACTCAGCTTTGAACTGTCGAACATTATGTAACTAAACTGATATTCCTAGCTTGCCAAAATTCCCTCTCAGAAACAACAACAAATGCTTGCCAACGTTAGCTAAGTGATCCAGCTAGCTAGAAAGCAAGTTATATAACAAGCTACAGTAACCGTCAACAGAATTGCCATGACAGCTTCGTCTCTTCTGAAGACTGAAAGCTAAGATTCGACCAGATGAATCTTAGAGACGCCAACAGCTGACATGAGCCCAAACTGAGTAGTTCACATCAATAAAACTGCATTTCAGAACCGTCACGCTTCGTCTCGGCTGTTGTGTGTGTGTACCCGGCATTACAGTGCCTTCAGAGGGTTTATTGTTACCGTGTTTATTTTTCACCTGTGACTAACCCCATGTGACTGCGAGTAACCTCCTGCCTGCCTGTCTACGCACGGCGCCTCTGCATGTGGTGCTGCTGTGAAGTCATACCTTGTGACACACGCTCAGGAAAGAGAGTCTGGCTGTGTATTCATTGTGTGAGTTTCTTATGAAGCCGTCACTTCTGACGTTGAGTTCTTAATGCTTGCTCCCTCTCTTGCTTCCTCAACCCACATTGGAGGCATAATACAATACTATAGTACTGGCAGAGGAGGATGGTGGAAGTAGAAATCAGAGGACTCATTCATTTCTTTCTAATGTATCCCTCCACCAGCCTCCACTGAATAATTCCCTGAAAAGAATGCTGCCTCCAGCTACCTACCTACGTATTGGGCGTTTCATATGCAGTAGGACTTAATTGGTCACTTTAGTTATGATGAACACTTCAACCTTTCACCACTGCTTCCCTCCCTCCTTCCGGTGAGGCTGAGGGTGGAGGCTGAGGGTGGAGGCTGAGGGTGGAGGCTGAGGGTGGAGGCTGAGGGTGGAGTGTGGGGAACGTTTATAGAGGAGACAAAGCCCACCGAAGGTGTGAGGGAAGTGAAGCTGTCTCTGTCTGTATTGACTGAGAGTATTTTTACTGAAGCGTTCACGTCTGCAGTAAGTGACTACTAACTCTCCCACGTCTCAGTGTGTGTGTGTGTGTGTGTGTGTGTGTGTGTGTGTTTGTTTGTTTATTTGTTTGTGTGCCTTTTTTTTGTTAGCTCTGATTAGGTTTATGAGCAGAGGCTGTGTCCTGTCCCCTTTGCCATCTGTTCAGACACCGGTACAAGGGCCCATGGTCCCATGGGAAATGTAGTCCGGGGGTTCTGAGGGCTGCTTTCCCCCTGTCCCAGGAGGCCATAGTCAGTCAACATGTCACCATCTATCAATGTCACACACACACACACACACACGCCTGGTGTGCTCTTGTGTCTGCTTGATGTAGTTAATGCGTTTTTCCATGGCTTGTGATCTGTCTCCTCTCATGCAAATAGCTGTCCCACAAGAGTCCAGAGAGAGAGAGATGGACATCTGGTAGACTGCATGCTCCCTCCTCGGTCTACCCCCTTCTAGTCCCAACTATATGCCCCCTGCTTCTCCCTACCCCCCACATCCCAACTTGTAACCCCCACACCAACACTTTCACCCCTTAATCCACTCCGGCCCCCCATACATTCATTCTCACCCCTCAGACAATCCCCCTAATAAATCCACCCCGAATTCTGATCAATGTTCCAGCAGAAATGAGGTCACTGATCCCACATAAAGACTAACAGGGATTATGAAGCATGTACTGGTGAGTTTAACCCCAATATAATCCCAGCCATTTAGGGATTTAACATGATCATATTCCTCAGCACTGCTCCTCTGTAATCTAGGGTAACATAGCATTGATCAGGTTTACAGAACACAGAACCATTCCTTCTATCTTTTCTTCTCTTATTTTCTAAGTCAAAATGTTTCCTTCTTTCTCTTTATTTATCTCTCTCGTTCTCCCTTTTTTTTACCCCTCTCTCTCTCTCTCTCTCCCTCTCTCTCTCTCTGTAGAGCCCCTCTCGGAAAGGCGTTAAGTGTTTAATCAGTGATCTCATGTCTAGATGGGCCTCTCCTCTCCTCTCCTCACACAAAGGGACTGAATAGCCCAGGCTAGCCCAGGAGAGTTGAATGAGTAATCAGCGGTTTACACACACACACACACACACACACACACACACACACACACACACACTCTCTCCAGTGCTCTCTTAGGCCTTTGAAGTCGCCTGTTGATGATGCAAGCATGAAAGCGGCCTATTGTCTGTGTGAGGGCTGGCGCTGGCTAATGACTGACCGCAACTCTCAACTCTGACCTGTTCATTGTGAGGCAGACTCCAGCGGGGCATAATTAGCAACAGGTGCTCTTAATAATCTTTATTCCTAATCGGCGACTGATCATTCACTCAATCAGTCATGTGGTCGACTCTCCGCGATTTCTTCTGGCATGCGTCACTTCTCTAGTTTGCTTATTAGGACTGTGTTCTCTTTATGAAAAATGATACAGTACACAGGTGAGGGTCATAGTCTTCGCTTATACTGGTTTGGAGGGGTTTTGTAATGAGACCTGGTCTTGGCTAACCAAAGCCAAGGGTGTTAGTGGGGGTGTGTGTGGTGTGAAGACAGCACTGGCACAAACAGCCCTGGCACAGGTCGACTGGGGGGTCGACAGGGTTGTTGATGCCAACGAGGAGGCAAGCATCCTTTTGGGAGAGAGAGACTAGAGGACTGGCCCGCTACACTTGCAAGGGTTGGATAAACGGTTGGCTGCTCCAAAAGAGATGAGCTTTTTAACACACATCTACGCATGCACACACACACACACACACACACACACACACACACACACACACTGTCTCACTAACTCACAGCATCTTGTGCAAGCCAATGGTTACTTATCCAGCCCTAAAGCCTGTGGCAATTCTGACTGTGGGAAAGTGATGCCGTCACATCCTTAGCAACTGCTTGACGACAAGAAACGTGATCATTCAGTTTCCATTGAGTTCTTTTATGAATCGGACGAGTGGAACATGAGTGGAACACATGGGTGACAATCGTCGGCAAGCAGTTGCCAAAACAAACGTCCTCAAGCTGTTGCCCAGGAAGTGAGTGAGGTCACTGCTTGTCTTTCCCTGGGGGGATGGGCGAGTGTGGCAGTGCCAACCCCTTGTGCCCCCAGGCGTGTGGCAGGGCGGGTTCCTGTTTGTGTGTTTGTGTGTGTTTGTGTGTGTGTGTGTGTGTGTGTGTGTGTGTGTGTGTGTGTGTGTGTGTGTGTGTGTGTGTGAGAGAGATCTCCTCGTGCCTGGCGGTATGTGTCAGAGTAGTAGGGGGGCTCTTGTGTGTGCTTGCTGATGTGAAAGGTTGTTCCTTTGTTAGAGGGCCCAGTGGTTCCTGATACAAAGATGGGGAGGGAACTAACACGGTGTACGGACAGAGAGGAGGAGAGAAGAAGGGGAGTTGAGGGAGTGGGGGGAGGGAGGGAGGGAGAGAGAGAAAGGGGGTAAAGGAGTGAGAATGCAAAGGGGATGTATTATATATAGAGAGAATTAGTAAGCGTTGTTGTTGGTGTGTGTGTGTGTGTGTGTGTGTGTGTGTGTGTGTGTTTGAGAGCCTCTCGAGACATCATTTCCATCTAGGCAGCACTATTTATACATCACAATTAAGTGTCCTACTCAATTAGAAACCCACGCACACGACAGCTAATGGGCAGGGAAAAACATCAACACACACTCATACATTTTTCCATCCAGAGGTGGTTTCCAATGGAGGGGAGTTGATCTCTCTATCGATATTAATCTCCCTCTCTTCCACTCTCTCCTTCTCTCTCTTCCTTTCATCATGTTGCCTTCGCTTGCATCATCATCTGTGCTTCACAGTGAAATACCGAACATTGGCGGCAAATTGTCTGTGTGTGGGTAGGAGTGGTAGGAGTAGGCATGTGTGTGTTGGGGAAGCTATTCTGAAAATGTATTAAAATAGATGGCCATTACTTTTTAACTACACTAAAGCTACCCTTGAGAGAAATTGTTTTGTCATAAAAAACACTACATCGAAACTACTTCATCCAACACACAACAGTCGGTTACTAAAGGATTATCAGTCCATGTGACAGAAAGTGTACTATTGAAGCGCTCTGAAATCACTGGGAGAACAAAAATATTTGAGTGGATGGAGGAGAAAGTGGGGAGGGCTGGAATATTAGTTCAAGTCTTTTGGACAAATGTAGTGAGTAGTGAGCTTACTACTGTACACAGCTACATAGCAAAACAAGCAGTTAACTACCAACAAGCTACAGCAAAATGTAGTTCAACTGATAGTTGAACTACATGTAGTGGAACTACTCCCCAACACTGTGTACATACAAGCGGTATACATGATTTGTTTTATAGTGCACTTCATCCATGTTAATTTCTTGCCCCTAAGATTCTCTCAGAGAATAGTCATGTCCGAGCCTCTGTCCTCAATCACATGATCCTCACCCTGTTCATACAGATGGGATGTGCTGTTTAGTTACAGGATTTCCTTCGATTACGATTCACTGATATCACACAGAAATAACTGACCTACTAACAAACATATCGTCTTCTCTCCCTGTGGGCTGTAAGAGTACTAGTGCATAGTGGTACTAACCCAATAAGACATCAATGTAATTAGACGTTACATATAGGCTATATGTTGAGGGAAGTAGCTGTCCCTGGTGTGCTCTGTAATTGGGAATCTCAGAGGGAAAGGAAAAATTCGATACGGGTTGAATTAATTCTTCTTCCTTTTATTCCATCCCTCATTCAGGGGCTTGGTCTAATCTGTGCTAATGGGTTCAGAGAACACAGGATCAATTCACTCTGCTGAGAGAGAGGGGGGGGGGGGGGGGGGGGACAGAGAGGGGAGGGAAATGGGAGAGAGGAGAAATAGAGAGATGGGGGGGGGGAACCTGTCCATTTCTGATTGAGTTCAGTGAAGGAGAAGACAGGAGGAGAGAAGGGCAGGCAACCCCAAGCTCTGTTTTTGTAACGTATCGTCCTGTTTCTTAGTTTATGTTTGTCTTTGTTTCATGTTATACATTTTTTGTTTCCTGTTTTGTGTTCATCACCTTGTCTCTCATTTCAGACACTTCACCACCTGCCCTTGTGTGTTTCCTGCCTGTGTGATTGTCGACCCCCGCCCTGATTAGCTTCACCTGTGTATTTAGTCTGTGTGTTCTCCTGTCTCTGTGCCAGTTCGTCTTTGTACCTTTGTGTCATACGTCCCAGCATTTCCTTGTGATAAGTATTTCAGTTTTTTTGATCTCCGAGTGTGTTTTTGACGTTGCCTTTTTGCCTTCCCCTTATCGGATTATCTGCCTGCCTTTTTGAACTGCCTACCTGTGTACCGAACCCTGCTTTGCCTACCCCCTTCCTGGATGATCTGCCTACCTGTTCACTGCCTACCTGTGTACCATACCTTTATTTAAAGTAAAGACTATTCTATTGGATTTAAGTTTTGTCTCTGAGTCGTGCTTTTGAGTCCTCTGCCTAAGTACTCCAGCCATTACAATACGGCCAAACGGCCATTACAACTGGCCAAACTATGGACTCAGCCGGCTCAGACTGTGTGCTCTGCTCTTCAATCCCAGGGGAATCAGATTTGTTACCATGACGAGCTACTCACCTCTATCTGCCAGGGGGTGAGTGAGCTGACGAGGGCTTCCAGGCCTCCCAACTAAGCAGGCTTGGCCAGGTTAGCCAACTGGCTGGCCAGATCCAGCAGCTGGTGACGTACCTCGAGAGCCTCGTCACTTCTCTTCCAGACCCGGCGCCAGTTCCGACCCGTGATCCCGCTCCTGTTCCAGCTCCAGCTCCGGCTCTCCTGCCCACACCACCGGCATCGGCTCCTCACCTCTCCAGACCCGAGCGGTTCTCCGGGGACTCCGGTAACTGTCGGGCATTCCTAGTTCAGTGTAGGCTCCACTTTGTGCTACAGGTGTCGTCATTCCAGTCAGAACGAGCCAAGGTGGCCTTACATCATCACCCACCTCACTGGCAGAGTGGAGGCCTGGGCTACGACTGAGTGGGCTAGGGATTCTCCTGTCTGCAATTCCTGGAGGATTTCACTAACACTCTTCGCAAAAATTTTGGACCACACAACCCCTGGTCGAGAGGCAGCAAGAGCGCTCATGGGCCTGCGTCAGGGCAAGAGGCGGGTTTCGGACTACGTAATAGAGTTCCGCACTCTGGCAGCTGATAGCGGCTGGAATTCATCCGCGCAGTTTGACATTTTTCTCCATGGGCTTTCCAACTCCATCAAGGACCGGTTGGCTCCTCTCGAGCTTCCCCCCAACATGGATTATCTTTTTGCCTTGGCCATAAGGATTGACAATCGTCTCCAGGAGAGGGAGAGAGAGAGAGATCCAGGGTAGTGGTTCCTCCACCCGTCCTGAGGGATCAGTCCACTGCCGATTGCTCTTCGTCGTGGCGTCGGGATGGATCTTGCCGATGGCTGACTCACCAACGCTCCCTACTGCTTCAGGGGAGCCCATGCAGTTGGGGAGAGCGAGGCTCACTCGGCAGCGTCATATACGGGAGGGAAACCCACGCACCCTACTGTGCTCAAATGGGGTATTTCATGTCAAGGTATCAAGTAAAAGGGCAAGGCTCATCAGTGAAGGAGAGGGCGCTGGTGAGCTGATCCGCTTTCTCTGCTAATCCCTCTCATATTCTCTCTCCTGCACGACTAATCACTCCTACTCAGACTCTCCACATTTCTGTGTTTGTGGACTCTGGAGCAGATGGGAGGGCTCCAGAATCCACAAACAGGCTAGCCAAGAGACTTGGACTAAATGTTGTTCCCCTGCCCAAGCCAATAGAGGCCAACACTTTAGATGGTCACTCACCGCACTCAACCTCTTCAACTAATCATCGCCAATAACCACACTGAATTCCTGAGCTTCTACCTGTTCAACTCTCCTTTATAGTCTCTCATCCTGGGCTAACACTGGCTCTCCAAGCATAACCTTCACTTTAATTGGGCCACTGGGGAGGTTACGGGTTGGGGCGAGGGATGTTCAACCTCCTGCTTTCCGTTTGTTCCTGCTTCACTGTCTCCTCGACTTCCGGTCTCTGTACCCCCTCCGCCTTCGGAATCTCCAGTGCCTACTAGGCCTTCTGTTCCCTCGCGCCCCTTGGTTTCTTCGGACACTGACTTTCTGGATCTTTCTAGTGTTCTCTCCTGTTACCTTAACCTCAAAGAGGTATTCAATAAGACCCGTGCTACCTCTCTGCCTTCTCATTGGTCCTATGACTGCTCTATAGACTTGCTCCTAGGAACTTCACCTCCCAGAGGGTGTCTCTATTCCTTGTCGGCTCCTGAGAGGGATGCCATGAAGGATTACATTGACTCCTCCCTTGCTGCCGGTATAATTCACCCATCCTCTTCTCCTGCTGGGGCTGGCTTCTTTTTCATTGGCAAGAAGGATAAGATGCTTTGTCCCTGCATCGATTACCATGGTCTGAACGACACAACCATTAAGAACTTAACCTCTTATCTTATCAGCATTTGAACTCTTGCAAGGTGCAAAGATTTTTACTAAGTTTGATTTGAGAAATGCTTATCATTTGGTAAGGATAAGGGAGGGGGACGAGTGGAAAACGGCCTTCAACACTCCCAGTGGTCACTACAAGTCTCTCGTAATGCCCTTGGGTCTGACTAATGCTCCAGATGTGTTCCAGGCCCTAGTGAATGATGTTCTCTGGGACATGCTCAATCGGTTTGTCTTTGTTTACCTGGATGATATCCTCATCTTCTCCCCTGACGAGAAGATGCATGTTCAGCACATCCAACAGTTCTTCAGCGTCTCCTCAATAACCAGCTCTTTGTCAAAGCAGAGAAATGTGAGTTCCGTGCCTCCACCGTTACATTCCTGGGGTTCATCGTCTCTGAGGAGAACATCCGAATGGATCCTGCTAAGGTCAGTGCAGTTGCTGAATGGCCCACTCCTACCAGCCATAAATTGGTTGAGCGGTTTCTGGGGGTTGCTAACTTCTACAGACTTTATCCAGAACTTTAGAATGGTTGCCGCCCCGCTGCATGCCCTCACCTCTCCTCCGAACCGGTTGTTTGTCCCTGTCTCCCATTGCTCTCAGATGATCCATTGGGCTCACACTTCTCTCCTCTCCTGTCACCCTGGAGTACGGCAGACTCTGTTTGTGATCAGGCAACGTTTCTGGTGGATGCCCAAGGAGAGAGAGGTGGGGGAGTACGTGGCTGCCTGCGTCATCGCCCCTGGTCTGACATCTCTCTGGACTTTGTCACGGGGTTACCCCCCCTTGATCTCCGAGTGTGTTTTTGACTTTGACTTTTTGCCTTTTCCTTATCGGATTATTTGCCTGCCTTTTTGAACTGCCTACATCTGCCTACCCATTGACAGCCTACCGGTGTACTGTTAAAGTAAAGACTATTTTATTGGATTTAAGTTTTGTCTGCTTTGAGTCGTGCTTTTGAGTCCTCTGCCTAGTACTCCAGCCATTACAGTTTTTAAACAGGTAGTTTCCAGTGTTGAACCCCAGTGAGGTAATCAATCTGGTGAACTCATGATGAATGCTACTGTGGCTAATGACCGCAGTAGCTAATGTAGCGTACGATGGCTATTGGACAGAACATCCTTAGTGCCCTCCCCTCTGCCTGGTGCATATGGATTCCACATTACCTTCAGAGACCATAGAGGACAACAGGGTTCTTTACATTCATCTCCATATCCTCTCCTATATGTATTCATCTAATTAGCAGTCCATATCTACTACTGTCGTTATTGTCTGTCTATTTATCTGCCCATCCATTTCTCCTTTTTTAACCAGTTAACCTCATCTCTTGAGGACCACTTGGAATAAGAATGTTTTAGGATTAACTAAATCAATCAGTCAGCTAACTATCTGATGGAATGGTCATCAACATCCCACAGAGTCCTTGAACAGAGGGTTGAAAAACTGCTATTACGTCTCTCTCTCTCTCTCTCTCTCTCTCTCTTTTGCTCTCTCTTCGCTCTTGCTCCCTCCCCCTCTCTATAGCTCGACCTTCCATTTTCTCTTTTCTGTTTTGCCCTCTCTCTGTGGAGCACAGTATTGCACTCCTCTATGTTCTCTCCCTCCTATCGTTCCCCCTTTTATTACATCCTCCCCTCTCATACACTACCCTCTCATGTGAGTGGATGCTTGAGTAGTTTGCCATGACCACCAAAACCATTACTGGTATAGTACAATGTGGGCTGTCCATTACCTTGCCTCTTACAAACGTAAATCCTCGTACATCAAGTAATCACACTACATGAAGTGCCAATATGTGTGCTCTCCAAGCTCCATGACCTCATGCTATCTGTGTACTTTGCCTGTGTGTTTAAAATGCCTAATATCGACCAGCTCATGGTCGAAACCACTATTGTATGTTCAATTAGATTTCCTAGCCTTCAAGGAGTGGACTACTCCTAAGGTACTACTAATAAGGTACGGCAGGGTCTCTGTCTCTGCGTATCCTGGGGAAGGCTATTCGCCATGGTTTGAGTTATGTTTCATGGCATCAGATACGTTTTTTTGGATTGTGTGTGTGTGATTGTGTAGGTGTGTAGGAATATAGGTGTGTGTGTGCGGCAAGAGACAATTGAGGGGGGCAATTTTATGCCTGTTGTGTTTTCAGAGAGACTGTTGTTCACAGTGGAGTGTCCCATTCACGTCGTATGAGAGGGAAAGAGCGGGAGAGAGAGAGAGAATGAAGGAGTGAGAGGCTTATTTGCTGTTACCTTCTGTGTGGCCCCCAGCATAAGAAGGGCTTTTCAAACTGCAATCAGCATCTATCAGAGACTGAGCTCTGCTCTCCTCCAGCCAAAGAGGCTAAACATGTCACTAAATCATTCTTTCTTTTCTTTTTTCTCTTCACCTATTACCTTCTCAATTCCCCCTCTTCCTACCCTCCCACCCTCTTTCCACTTGCTCTTCTCCTTCTCCCTTCCCCCCTCCCTCCCTCCCTCCCTCCCTCCCTCCCTCCCTTCCTCTCTCCTGTAGCTGGTGGGGGGTGAGTTTGACCTGGAGATGAACTTCATCATCCAGGATGCGGAGAGCATCGGCTGCATGGTGGACCTGCTGTCCCACTGCGAGGTGACGTGCCAGGCCGAGGTCTGGAGCATGTTCACTGCCATCCTGCGCAAGAGCGTCCGCAACCTGCAGACCAGCACCGAGGTGGGCCTCATCCAGCAGGTGCTGCTCAAGATGAGCTCTGTCGACGACATGATCGCAGGTGAGAGGGCTGGACCGCACACACCTTGATACATCGACGTGACACTGTGCCCTGCTGTAGTACACCTTCATGCTAAAAAGCACCCCATCACATCTGTGTCCTTGTATTCCATCTACTTAGAAGACTCATACATACCTAAACTAACCACACACATGTCCACGTGGGCAAGTCTGTCCTCTGAAAGTGCATTTTTTTCACTTGTGAAAACACTTGTGCGCTCACAGTCAGACCCCTTTTCAATGCCACAATACCGCAATACATTGTCCTTAACTGCACTTTTCCCTCTCTTTCTTAGTTTACAGTACGTGTCTGTGTCCTCCTCCGTCCCTCACATAATGTGATGTGTTTCCTGGCTCATGTGTCTCAGTAATAAAGTGTCCCTGACCCTGCCCAGGACGTCTCAGTAATGATGTTGCGTGGGAGGCCTCGATTCATTTTCAGCAGGGCTAATGTGGAGAACAGCCTTTGTAAGCAGATTCTCTCTAAAGGACCGCACTCTGCGTGTCCTTAGATACACACACACACACACGCACACACGCACACGCACACGCACACGCACACGCACAATCTGACTACAATGCTACTTTAGCTACAGTATGAGCCTCCATGTGTCGGTGAAATAAAATGTCTGGTGAAGTTCATCGTGACTGAATCGTCTAATCATAATAGCCTACCTACAGTACAGTGTGTCACCATATTTTAATAATGGTAATGATCATTGACTGGATTCATATAGCATATTTTCGAGACACTCAACTTCACGTTGTATGGAGGGAACTCACCTCATTCACCACCAATATAATAATAATATTAATAATATCCACCTGGGTGCTTTTAGTCTCTCTCTAATGCTCATAATGTCAAGTATCTTTCTATGGAGATTGTCGCTATTGTGTGTCCCTATTAAATCCCTCTTATTGGTTAAAAATTTGATCAAAGCATGTTATCTGCAAGCCTTGAAGCTGTTTCCCTGTGTTGAAGATCTAGTCAGACTCCTCAGATGTGACTGTTAGTTGCTGTGTTTGATGTGTAGTGAAACTTCCTCTTTGTGTACAAAATGTCTATACTGGCTCAGCATGTGATCAATGAACATAATGTAAACAGTTATTACATTATAATTGTGTTTACACTCCAACAGTGTTGAATACAAGCAGCTACAATAGATACAACCCTATACCCCTGGTGACACTATCAACAGGGAAATGTTACTCCAGGAAATTAAATGAACTTGAGTGTCCTTTTTTGATGACCTCACTGTGTTTTCCCCAGGCCTGAGATACAGGAGCATTAGCCTTCTACCACACTCAGCAGAGCTGCTGCCTTCCAACTGCTGACTCATCATCATGCTCTTGCATTGTCTCAACCCCCCCCCCCCGTCCCTCCCTCCCCCCCCCCACCTTCTCCCTCTCCCTCTCTCTCTCTCTCTCTCTCCCTCTGCAGATCTGCTGGTGGATATGTTGGGGGTTATGGCCAGCTACAGCATCACAGTGAAGGAGCTGAAGCTTCTCTTCAGTATGCTGAGAGGAGACAACGGTATCTGGGTGAGTGTGCTCTGTTATACTGTCACTCCACCGGAGAGTGGTGATGGGTGGGGAGCGGAGCGGACCAAGGCAGGGCGGAGGGGGATGTTAGGACTAATAGGAGGTGATTGGTGCAGGGGGAAGGAAGGGTCCTACGGTCCCAGACAGACAGAATCAGATGCTGCTGACAAATCAGATCAATACCTCTACCCTCCCCCCTCCCATCCAACTCCCCCCCCCCCCCCCCAACCCCCCCTCCCCACCCCCACCCGAGACACCAACCACCTCTAGCCAATGATCGCTGTCCGCTGCAGCAACCCTCTCCTCCTCTCCATCCCTCCTCTCCTCACAGCCTGGAGCCAACAATCTGCTGTCCACAGTAACAATCACACTGTCCACCTCCATGCCTCTATTCATCCTCTTTCTCTAGTCCTCCCTCCACCACCATGCCTCTATTCCTCCTCTTTCTCTAGTCCTCCCTCCTCCACCACCATGCCTCTATTCCTCCTCTTTCTCTCGTCCTCCCTCCACCTCCATGCCTCTATTCCTCCTCTTTCTCTAGTCCTCCCTCCACCTCCATGCCTCTATTCCTCCTCTTTCTCTAGTCCTCCCTCCACCTCCATGCCTCTATTCCTCCTCTTTCTCTAGTCCTCCCTCCTCCACCACCATGCCTCTATTCCTCCTCTTTCTCTCGTCCTCCCTC
Organism: Argentina silus; assembly: GCF_951799395.1. Lineage (NCBI taxonomy): Eukaryota > Metazoa > Chordata > Actinopteri > Argentiniformes > Argentinidae > Argentina > Argentina silus. Next base: position 6,550,954 of record NC_139656.1, on the reverse strand, counting down.
CACCTCCATGCCTCTATTCCTCCTCTTTCTCTAGTCCTCCCTCCACCTCCATGCCTCTATTCCTCCTCTTTCTCTAGTCCTCCCTCCTCCACCACCATGCCTCTATTCCTCCTCTTTCTCTAGTCCTCCCTCCTCCACCACCATGCCTCTATTCCTCCTCTTTCTCTCGTCCTCCCTCCACCTCCATGCCTCTATTCCTCCTCTTTCTCTAGTCCTCCCTCCTCCACCACCATGCCTCTATTCCTCCTCTTTCTCTAGTCCTCCCTCCTCCACCTCCATGCCTCTATTCCTCCTCTTTCTCTAGTCCTCCCTCCACCACCATGCCTCTATTCCTCCTCTTTCTCTAGTCCTCCCTCCACCACCATGCCTCTATTCCTCCTCTTTCTCTAGTCCTCCCTCCTCCACCTCCATGCCTCTATTCCTCCTCTTTCTCTAGTCCCCTGCTCCTCCTTTTTTCCCTCCATCTGTCCTTTTCCCTCACTCTCTCCAGGGACAGATCGGTTAGTGGTTGCAATGGTATTGATCAGCTGTTGCCGGGGGCAGGCAGAGGTGATTGAAGAGTTATTGATCCAGTAGGGTTGTGGCAAAGATGATGTCACAGTGTGGTTTTCCTGATTTTCTCCCCTGTGCCTTGGATGGTTAGGAGTGTGTCACATGCTTGTGATTAATCTTCCCCCTTATTTTCCTCCCATCCCCTCCTTTCTGTTTATTTCATCTCCTTCTTCTTCCACCCTCTTCCCCTTCCTATTCCTCTCCTCCTCCCCTCTTCTCCTCCCTATTCCTCTCCTCCTCCAGCCGAGACATGCTATAAAGCTGTTGTCAGTGTTGAACCAGATGCCCCAGAGACACGGCCCAGACACCTTCTTCAACTTCCCAGGACGCAGTGCAGCGGTAAGACACACCCACAAACACAACAATAACTGTTGGCCTCTTGAATAACCAGGTTGTTAAAAACCAGTGTCTCTTGAATAACCAGGTTGTTAAAAACCAGTGTCTCTGGCAAGGAAGACATGCACCTTAGCGCACACAGCTTGGAATATGAGAGAGTAGCCTATGTGTGTGTTGATTGGCTGATGTGGTGGTGTGTCTCCTCCCCCAGGCCATAGCTTTGCCACCCATCGCTAAGTGGCCTTACCAGAACGGCTTCACTCTCAACACCTGGTTCCGTCAGGACCCCCTGAACAACATCAACGTGGACAAGGACAAGCCCTACCTCTACTGGTCAGTATTAAACCTTATACCTGTCCAGAACCCTAGCTTATCTTAACCTTAAACCCTACCTGGGTCTGCCCGGTCCCCATCAACAACATCAACATAGGCAAGAACAATCTTACCCATGACCACTCAACCCTACCTAAACCCCTACCTAGACATTACCTAAATGGTATCTAAATCTGCAAACTCTACCTCTACGGATGAGCTCGGGAGGGAGGAGGAGGGAGAGAGGAGGAGATGGCGGGGGGGGGGGGGGGGAGAGAAGAAATTAGTGATTTTAATTCGGTGCAATTTTGTAAATGCCGTAAAATCTCTTTGGCAAGTCTGAGACATTACGTGTGACATACGGACATCCGAACGGACGGAGACAAATCCACAGTCCCCTTCTGGGTTTCACCATGGGGGGACAATAAGTACATCGCGTTAAATGTCATGAGAGTCCATTAACGAGCAGGCAGTTGTGTGCTGGTGTTACAGCACACACCTTGGAGGCCTTGCTGTGAGCCCAGTTAGCTGTAGCCACGAGCCACTGTGAAGCTTCATTAGCGCTGAGCTTTTATTTAATTATCGCTCCTTTCCCCTCCTCCGTTTCTTCACTTGTCCTCTCTTCTCCACAATTTAGGCCTCCTTTGCCTGCAGCCAAACTCTGATCTCTCTGTTCTTTATTGAACTGAAAGGATTTGTTAGAAGATAGGGGTGATAACAACCTCTTTATGTGTCATGATAGGCAGGGTAATTGGATTCTGAAGGTGGACTGTGTACCAGCATGCACCGGCACTATGTCTAGTACAAAATGTTTCTTATTCTCAGTTAAGTTAGTTATTCGGAGAAACCTGGGAAACCTGGGGAAACCTGTTTTGTTCCATGTTTTGTTTTTTACCATAGAATATATATTTTTTTTTAGAATTATTAGTTCTAATTTGATGATTGTCTCGTGCCTTATGTTGGGAACACCTTGTTGCTATGTAGGTGTGTCATATAATGTGTCAACCCAGTACTCTCAATCTTTGTAGTACACACATTCTCTTATGGAGTAGAGAACCATATCCATACAATGTGCATGATGCAGTATAGTATGTATGACATTAGAGTGAGCACATCCATTATCTCTCTAGTGCTGGGTAGAAAAGACACATCTAGCAGAACAGAAAGAACACCCACACACTGGTTCATGCTCCCTAGGAACACATGTTTTTAATGTGTAACTTATGAAAGAAAGTGTTGATTTTTGGGAGCACAAATTACTCTGTGGGTATTCTTTCCGGATTAGATTAATTTGACCATATCCCAGCATTACCTGCTCCGGATGAGTTCTGACTATGCAGGAGGGGGCATGTAATCCTGTTTCCCTAGTAACCCGTTGTCATGGTGAGCTGAGCCCCTCTGTGTGTATGTGTGTGTGGGGGGGGGGTCTTATCACCCTCCCCCAGCCACAGCTGCTACTCCAGCCCCCTGTCTGATATGGGCCTCCACGTCCACTCTGGAGAAGGCGATAACACCCCACACATGCTTAAACACTCACCAGGAATTCACTTTGGAGGGATTTAGACCTGTTTGAAGTGTGTGATCCTTTTTCCTTTTTGGATTGAAATGTGCCCTCTTGTTTGATCAGCAAGCTTGGGCGAGGAGAATATGTTTTATGTTGTGGTTATGCCTATGAAGAGCCAGATAGGAAAAAGAGGTTTGGTAGCACTTAACATTACAGCTCAGAATAAGTGGGTAATACCATAGTAACAACCATTGTACCAGTAATTACCTGTAGTTACCAGTAACAATGGACTGTGGTTTCCATGTAATTATTTTTGCATGAAAGATGCTTGAACAGAGAATGTAGATTCTTTGACAAAGTGGTATCAAAGCTGGAAAATGCTATATTATCTGTTTCCATTTTGTTCTAGCCTTGTACACCATCTTAACCTCACAACTAAGACCATGGTTACTCAGTAAAGTAGTTTTTTATTTTATTTTTTCAAAATAAAAATGTACAGAGTATTGCTACAGTACATTAAGTACAGATACTGTAGCCATGTTACGTTTTATTAGTGAAATAGTTTATTAGCAGTAAGCGAACATTTAGCCTCAGTTGAAAGTAGCTAGCTCTAACATTAGCTGTGGAGCTTGAGCCATAGGACTAGCTTTGGATTGAAGGTCACAAACCTGAATTGAATATTATGTTATGTTAATGAATGAATATTTGTAACAATGTCTTGTTACTGTTGTGAATAAAACATTGTGGTGAATATCATTGGAAATATGATTCAGTCAAATAGAAGAGCCAACTACAACAAGTGTGATAGAAAGGTTTTGAAAGTGTTGCCTCCATTCATTCTCCATCCACAACATTGACCTTACAAGGAAACATTACCTACCGGACAGCTTATTATTACTAATATCAACATCTCAATGTGTTAATAAGGGAAAATGTACTTTTACATTAACTGTATGGAGTCATCCATAAACCCTTCATGTAGGCTGTATGTACATTGTGTATTTTATTGCTGTGTTAATGATGTAGTAGCGGCATGTATACTGATATGTATGACTGTATTACAACTGACTGATGGACTAACCATGGTAAACAGTCTTACTTGTCAGGTTAATATGGCATACAAGGGTAGATTAAAAAATGGAAACCTGTAATATAGTATTTTCCTTACTTTCTCTGTTTTTGGGTAACAACCCGTGGTCTTAGTTATGAGGTTAATATAGGATACAAGGCTAGCATTTTCCAATTCTGATACTATTTCAGTAGTAACTACCTTCTCTGTTTCTTGGTTATAAATCAAATTACATTTGTGCTCATAAGTTTCAATTGTTGAAAAACAATATGGAAACAAGCATCTTTCATGCAGAATAATGAGGTGGGACTACAGTCCACCGTATCTTGTAATAACAAGGTCATTTTCTTTCTTGTTACTGGTCACTTTCAGTAATGACTGTTAATTACCATGGTTATTACCATGCTATTACCCACTTATTCCGAGCTGCATTACAAAGTGCTATCAAGGGTTTTGTGTTCTTAAGGATGAGTTGAGTCTCTAAAGCTTTACCGTTTTAGTGGAGTTTAGGTAAGCAGGATAAACTTCTCTCCTCTGCTCTCTTCCAGTTTTCGTACCAGTAAAGGGATAGGCTACTCAGCACACTTCGTGGGGAACTGCCTGATCGTGACGTCACTGAAGTCAAAGGGAAAAGGCTTTCAGCACTGTGTGAAATATGATTTCCAACCCCGCAAGGTACACAGAGTACTGTACACACACACACACACACACACACATTCACACTGAGGCACTACATTCAAAGAGCCACATTTCTTAAACGGACACAGATGTATAGAAGTGATGGAAGAAAGGGTTCAATGATCCGGTCAGCTCAATAACACTTGTTCGATGAGAGAGAGTGTTTGGCTGTCATCCAGTACCATACACACACAACCTCACACACACACACACACACACACAGTGCTCACAAGGAGTGTTGATGAGAGGATATAAGGCCTGTCAATTAATACCTACACATTACCCCTCAAACGCACAGTCAGCATTCCTCAGCTCTCACTCTTTCTCTCTCTTGCTTACACACACACACACACACACACACACACACACACACACACACACACGAGATGGCCCTCTGGAATAACTGCTGAGTGAGGAGAATGCATATGCTGCCTATGATGTTCCCAGTGGCTCTATTTGACCAATTAATAAGTTACCATGTTTCATAGCACTTGTGCACCCATGCGTGCATGCATGCGTGTGGTTGGCATGGGCCAATCGTCTCTCAGCTTTGCAGACATCAGCAAAATCCTCCTCATCTCAAGCCCCCTACCCCATCTACCCCCCATCCTCCAATCCACTTCCCCCTCCTGGAAAGCTGCCTAGCCTATAGGGATAAGATGCCCTCTCATGTAAATGCGATATTATTGCATACGCACGCACGCATACACACGCACGCACGCACGCACGCACGCATGCAGACTTAGGGCAGACTTAGGGAAGAGGCCTGAGTAGAGAGAGTTAACGCTCCTCAAATCCTCACCATTACCTAACCCTCTTACGCGTGAGCTAGTAAGCCTGAGTATACCCAGAACCTCATACTCCATGTTTCACTTTAAATCACTCTTATAAGGAGCTAAGACTTTTGGAACGGAAATCGGGATTTTAAGAATCCTCTGAATTTGTTGATCAAACTTTGACACCCTCGTGCAATGTCTTATGAATGTGTTTTTATGCATTTATAAAGGCTGTTATAAGGACTCAATAGCTGTTATGAATGTGTTTTTATGCATTTATAAAGGCTGCTATAAGGACTCAATAGCTGTTATGAATGTGTTTTTATGCATTTATAAAGGCTGCTATAAGGACTCAATAACTGTTATGAATATCTAGAGCAAGTTTCGTAATACTGTTTCAACCGCCTGTCTGTAATGCATTATGATTGAATGGTGAATTAACCCTTTAACGCTCTCCTGTCTTTGTGTTTCAGTGGTACATGATCAGCATCGTCCACATCTACAACCGCTGGAGGAACAGTGAGATCCGTTGCTATGTCAATGGACAGCTGGTGTCCTACGGTGACATGGCCTGGCACGTCAACACCAATGACGTAAGCCCGCCTGCCCCTTCCGGTCACCTTGACAACCATTTTCTGTCCCTGTGTTTGAACGCAGGGGAAGAAGTTGCTCACTCACCCCAAATCCTAACCGGAACCATCTGGAGGAGAAAGGCATAGCTGGCCTGTGATCAGTGTTTACAGACAACGTCATCCTAGTTCCTTTGCATGCTTGATGTTTCTGCAGTGGCTCAGGGGATGGTTGGATCCTCCTGAGTGCTTTGAGAGGCCTGGGAGAGAAACATGCACCTGTGACAGAATTGACAACAAAAAGCTGAACAGTGTTTTCATCATATCTGAAGTATACGTATCTGATCTTCTCCTGCAGGCTAAAACTTTCACTTTATATAACAATTTGCTGCTGTGATGATTAAGGGAACGATAAGAAAACAGAATGTTTTATCTGTGATGAGAGAGAGAGGAGAGAAAGGAGAAAGAGCAGAGGAGAGAGAGAGGGGGAAGAGAGAGAGAGAGAGAGAGAGGGGAGGGATGATGGGGGTAGAAGAGTGAGAGAGAATA
>NC_139656.1:6517109-6532109 GCF_951799395.1 Argentina silus | reverse complement strand
GACGTCCGAGTTTCTCGGAGTACCATATCAGAACGAGCCTGGCACCTGAGCCCTGTGCTATAACCCTTTCTCTCCCTATAGGAACACGGCCCTGCACCTGAACCCAGTACTATAACACTGTTATGAACGTAACATCTGCCTTATCTAATCTCACTCAACCTTGTGCCTGAATACTGTCATCCCCCTTCTCCCTCTTCGCTCCTGAGATATGATTCAGCAGAGCGCAGAGCAATACTGTAGGGTCACTTACATACATCTCTCTCCAGCCTGATAATACAGCCTCCGGCTGAGCCCTTGGCTGTCACATTGTCACGTCCACCTGAGTCTCTGTCCTGTTAGAATAGGACTCAGCCAGGCACACAATGTACCCATCCTTACAGGGTTACCTTTTATTGGACATACTGTTGTTGTCATAGCGATGTGCTCTCGAACAGTCGGTGACCATGGCTGTTTGTCCTGGTTTGTTTGCCTGTTACCTCATCCGTCATGGTAACTGACAAGGCCGCTGGGTGGTTTCTGTCATGGCCAGTTGGTGACACACCGTAAGACCAATGACAGCTTCCTTTGAGTGTGTTTTACGTTTATGTGTGTGTTGCTGCAGGAGGAAGGTGGAGATCATGCACACACACAGTCTGTTCACACTGCTGGGAGAGAGGCTGATGATGCACACCAACACCGTCTCTGTCACCACCTACAACACTCTCTACGAGGTAGGTTGCCATGGCGTCATACAACACTCTCAATGAGGCGGGTTACCATGGCAACAGATGCCACACTCGATGAGGAGTTTGTCTAGTATTTATGACATGTGATTGACAGCTGTCATTTTCTCCCTGTAGATTCTGACAGAGCAGGTGTGCACTCAGGTGGTCCACAAACCGCACCCAGAACCAGATTCTACTATCAAGATCCAGAACCCTAGTAAGTCCATAACTCACCTTCTGTCTCTCTATAGTACGGGTGGTAAGATAATACAGTATGACCCACTTTTTGAGCTTGCAGCTGCTATTTTCAGTGGGATAGACATACAACAATGCTTGAAATAGCTCGGAAAACAAGCTTAAAATGTAGTTCTTATCCCAAATGGTGTTTAACCCCCTCCTCTCTGTCTTTCAGTGATTTTGAAGGTGGTAGCTACTCTGCTGAAAAACTCCTCTCCCAGTGGAGGCTGTTCCTTTCAGATATGATCAAACTGTTCAGCAACAGCAGAGAGAACAGGCGGTGAGAACACACACACACCCACACACACCCACACACACACACACCCACATTACACACACATTACACACACACACACACTCTTGCATCAACTTGCCTGCTCCTGTGTGTTTCAGCTGCTTGCTGCAGTGCTCGGTGTGGCAGGACTGGATGTTCTCCCTGGGCTATATCAACCCAAAGAACCCAGAGGAGCAGAAGATCGCTGAGATGGTCTACAACATTTTCAGGATCCTGCTCTACCACGCCATCAAATACGAGTGGGGAGGCTGGCGTGTGTGGGTCGATACTCTCTCCATCGCACACTCCAAGGTGAGAGTTTGTGTGTGTGTGTGTGTGTGTGTGTGTGTGTGTGTGTGTGTGTGTGTGTGTGTGTGTGTGTGTGTGTGTTCGACCTACAAGGCCGGTAAAGTCCCAGGCTAAGATGTCAGTGATGAGTAGATATTGATTGTTGATTTATTGATATTGATAACTGATCACCTCTCTCCTGCAGGTCACCTACGAGGCCCATAAGGAATACCTGGCTAAGATGTATGAGGAATACCAGCGGCAGGAAGAGGAGAACATCAAGAAGGGGAAGAAAGGTTCCGTCTCCACCATCTCTGGCCTCTCCGCCACCCCCGCCCCTGTCGTCAACGGCAACGGCAACCTGGAGATCCGCGAGCTGGATGACTCCCAGACGCAGACCCCAGAGAGCGAGGCGGAGTACGGAGAAGGAGGAGGCGGAGATTCACGGAACCTCTTGGCCGAGGGGGCCGTGAAGGCACCCAATGGGGATGTGCTGACCCCCGGGGAGCAAAGTTCAGGGCCAGGGGTCAGGGTTGAAGTTCATGACCTGTTGGTGGATATCAAAGCAGAGAAGGTGGAGGCCACAGAAGTGAAGCTGGATGATCTGGACCTGTCTCCAGAGGGGCTGGGAGGAGGGGGAGGAGGAGGAGGAGGAGGTGGAGGGGGGATGGAGAATGGACCGCTCGTAGAGGTAGACTCTCTCCTAGATAGCGCTTACTGCGCCGTGGTACAGAAGCTGAACGGGAACCTGGCGCCTAAAGATGACACAGCAGGGTCAGGGGTCACCATGGGGTCAGGGCTGGGTCTCTCAGGGGTCAGCCTGGAGGATGATGGGAACATGGGGCCGCTCATCACGCTTGCCGACGAGAAGGACAGCGTCCCTAGCAACAACGGCTTCCTCTTCAGCAAGGTGGGGCTTGAATGTGTTTTGATCAAAATGTGTCACGATATACCGTAGCAACACAGCAACAATCGTGTTATTTAATGTATCTCTAAGTACTGTTTTTTTAACTACTCTCTCTCTCCTTCCATCCATCCCTCCTAGGTGGACGAGAAGCTGCTGCCTGCTCTAGCCTCCACAGACCCCCTGGTCCTGCCCAGCCCGGATCAACCCACAGGCTCCGTCCCGGTCCACTCCTCCACCAGCGCCAGTGATGACCTCAGCCTGCTGGCCCATATGACCAGCTGTGGCTCGGACCTGACCCAGACCGGAGAGCTCCCGGAGGACGGCCTCTTCAAGATCCAGAGCCCACTGGCTGACATCAGCTCCATCGCTGAGGCTGAGAGCCAGGCCCAGGCCCAAGCGATTGCCAGGGCAGAATACCTAGAGGGAGATGGTCCGTCTGGGGCAGAGGGAGAGGCCGCAGGTGGTAAAGCTGGAGGAGATGCAGCCAGTACCACGTCTGACACTGAGAGGTCTGATGATGGCAAGGACAAGGAGATGAAGAAGATCCAAACAACGGCCACGACTCAGGTCTGTGTGTGTGTGTGTGTGTGAGTGTGTGTGTGAGTAGTCTCAGTTTAGTTTGTGTTTGGTATGTTTGTGAGGTGTGCATTGAAGATCTTAGCTCATGTGCGGTAGCTGTAACTGCTCTCTCTCTTTCTCTGCTGCCCCCCGCAGGCCCTCCATGGCCGTACGGCCGCTCAGCTGGAGCGGGATCTGAGAGTGGACCTGGGGTTCAGAGGTATGCCCATGACGGAGGAACAGCGCCGGCAGTTCAGCCCCGGCCCACGCACCACCATGTTCCGTATCCCAGAGTTCAAATGGTCGCCCATGCACCAGAGACTCCTCACTGATCTGCTGTTCGCCCTGGAGACGGACGTGCACGTGTGGAGGAGGTGAGGATTGGATAACAGATCCTTCAGCCTTGTAGGCTGGGGGGGAAAGTATGCTGTATTAGTTGAAAAGGAGACGGAAAATCACCTCACACAGCGTGGTAAAGACTTTATCTCCTTATTAAAATACATTTGATCAACTGTCAACTGCCCCCTCCCACTCCCTCCCTCCCTCCCTCCCTCCCACTCCCTCCCTCCCTCTCTCCCTCTCTCCCTCCCTCCCTCCCTCATCCCTGTCTTTGCCTTCTCTTTTTGTAGCCATTCAACCAAGTCAGTGATGGACTTTGTGAACAGCAATGAGAACATCATCTTTGTCCACAACACCATCCACCTCATCTCCCAGATGGTTGACAACATCATCATCGCCTGCGGTGGCATCCTGCCTCTGCTCTCTGCTGCCACCTCTCCCTCTGTAAGTGGCTCAGTGCTGCCCCCATGTGGTGGAGTACAGCAGGCCAACAGCTGTTCTGTAGGGGTGACAGTCTGTCCCACTGTCTGTTGGAGTAGATTGAAAATGCATTCTTCCTAGGAGTACTCACTGATCTGAATATTAAATTAGATACATAAGTACATGAATTAAACTTTTAAGACTCTGTTTTCTGAATTCACGCTTACGTCCTGAGATTATTTACCTAACACTGTTTGATTACCTCTCCTTCTTTTCCTTCATTGTTTCTTAAACTGTGTTGCTTCTTTGATTTAAACCAAGATTTCTAACACTCGCATCTTAAAATAGAACAAGACTAACTTTGATTTTATAAGTTGACAATGTGTTTGTTTTAATCATCCTTTCTTTTCTTTTCTTCTCTCTGTTATCTGTGTTCTGTCTTTTCTCTCGTCTTTGTGTCTGTTTTTGTCTGTTTTTGCATGTACAGAGTTCTAAGGGTAGTGCGAACACTGTAAGTTTATTTATCTATTTTTACTAGTATTTTCTAACTGCTGTCTTATCGTCATTGTGACCAATTTTTGCTTGGTTAACATCCCTAGTGTTATTACAGCCCTTCTGTTCTTGCGTCCCTGCTTCCTCATATTGGTGGGTTCAGGCTTCTTGAAGCAGTTGCCTTAGTGATGACTCATCCTTAGAGGGTTCACAATCGCAATAAACAACAAGACAGAAATCATATTTTCAATTTTCACAATCCATTAACCCCTCTGCCACACCATGATTCTCACACAAGATATTAGAAGCCATTAGAGAGAGAGAGAGAGAGAGCGAGAGAGAGAGAGAGAGGGGAGTGGAGAGAAAGAGAGACGGGGGGGGGAAGACAAAGAGAAAGAAAGAGAGATTGGGGATGGATGGAAGGCAAGACAAAGCGATTACGTGAAAAGGGCAGATAGTGGAAGACAGAGTGGGCACAGACACAGACCATTCTTTTAAAAATGATCATCTTGACACTGAGGGCTTCCTCTACTAAGCCTGTCCCCTCTGTGTCGACACTAAAGAAGTCGGGAGGAGCCGACCCCCAGAAAGGGTCAAAGGGAGAGAAGGTGACCCCTGTCCCGGGGGGCATGGACACAGGGGGAGAGGTGCGTAGAGTCTAGGACCCCCCTTCAAAGGGAGTGGATTGAAACACGAGCACTGAGCACCCATCCAAGCATTGTAGCCTGGCTTCACTTAATGTGTGTTACACTTAGACATGTGTTGTCTCACCTACCAGCCATGAAGAGAACAGGCCAAGGCTAATGTGTGTGTACTCTTTCACTCCTTCACTCCTTCACCCCTTCACCCCTTCACACCCTTTCTCCCCAACCCAAAGCCATAGACATACAGAGTTCCACAAACTTGCTTTGACATGTACAACTGTCGGCTTCCAAAACTGTCATGGAACACTTGGTGCCAACATGGAGGACAGATTGCTGAACCCTGTAAATCTATGACTCTGTCCCAACCACCCTCTAGCTCTGCTAGCTGCCACAGCTGCTGTTCCTTTCACCAGCCAGACCCCCCAACAGGCCTTGAAAGCCCTGCCTGTCACAGTGTCATTGTCCCCGTCCTGTGTGCGTCACCTGGTGTCACCTGTAGCCATACTTTAATGTTTCACTCTGACCATAGCACAATGGTTTTGGACCAAACTGCTGCTGCTTTTGTGCAGGTCTTGTGTGAGTCTCTGTGTGAGTCTCTGTGTGAGGGTGTGGGTGTGGGTGTGGGTGTGGGTGTGGGTGAGGGTGCGGGTGTGTCTTTCTGATGAGGTGAGAAGCCTGACATCATCTTCCTCTCTGGAGAGCATGGACCCAACTCAGGTTGTGTATGTGTATCTGTTTTATTATTGTGTATCTGCATGTGTGTGTAATGTGTGTGTGTGTGTGTGTGTGTTCTCCTGTTCCTAGACTGAGCTGGAGAACATCGAGGCGACACAGGGTATGTCATCAGAAACGGCGGTGACATTCTTGTCGCGCCTCATGGCCATGGTGGACGTTCTAGTTTTTGCGAGCTCCCTCAACTTCAGTGAGATCGAGGCAGAGAAGAACATGTCTTCAGGGGGACTGATGAGACAGTGCCTCAGGCTGGGTAAGAGTGTGTGTGTGTTCAGTTGAGGGGTAGCTCTTTTTGTAGATGTGTCGTTGTTTTGACTGGTTTATTGATGTTTCGTCTGGTTTATTGATGTTGTAAACTGTTTTTGCTGTCTCTCTCTCTCTCTTTCTCTTTCTCTCTCTTTCTCTCTCTCTTTCTCTCTCTCTCTCTCTCTCTCTCTCTCTCTCTCTCTCTCTCTCAGTGTGCTGTGTAGCTGTGAGGAACTGTCTGGAGTGCAGGCAGAGACAGAGAGACAGAGGCTGCATGTCCTCCTTACCCAGCAGCAAGTCCCAGGATAACATACAGAGTGCCTCTGCAGCCAGCAAGGTCACACACATGCACACACATGCACACACATGCACACACACACACACACACACACACACACACACACACACACACACACACACACACACACACACACACAAACACACCTTTGCATAACCTTTACATCTGCCCTCTCTCCTTCCCAGGACCCAGACAGACTCCTGCAAGACGTGGACATCAATCGCCTACGAGCTGTGGTCTTCAGAGATGTGGTGAGTGTTTGTGTGTGTGTGTGTGTGTGTGTATTTGCAGAGCAATAGAACCTATCCTTCAGCCTGTCTCCAGGACAACAGCCTGTCTCCAGGACAACCCACATGTGGCTAAATTGTGTGTGTGTGTGTGTGTGTGTGTGTGTGTTTACAGGATGACAGTAAGCAGGCTCAGTTCTTGGCCCTGGCGGTGGTCTACTTCATTTCTGTCCTCATGGTGTCGAAATACCGGGACATCCTGGAACCCCAGCGGGAGATTGGCAGGTCCACCAGCCTATCAGGAAGAAGCATCCGCCATGAGATCAACTCTCCCACCAGTACAGGTAACAGTCCATGTGTCACATGTGATTCTGTTCCTCCAGTTACAGAGCAGAGTATAGGCCTGCAATAACTCAAGTAAGATCAGTGATGAGGGAGAAGCATTAGGAGAATAGTTATTACAATAATATCCATCATGAGAGAGAGATATTAGTAGATAGTGATAGATGAAAGGGAGAGAGGGGTGTAACAAGACAGTGATGAAGTATTGTGTGTTTGCACAGTAGGTATTAACAACCCCCCCACCCCCCACCCCCCACCCATCCCCCTTCCCACTCCCTCTCCAGAGCACCCATCGTCCTCGTTCTCTGACTCTGTCCGTGACAAGCAGACCCCCACTCCAGTAGAGGACTCCCCCCTGGCCTCCCTCCCACACACAGACTCAGGCATCGGGGACGAGGGCCACGTTTCCGGTGCCCTGAACGGAGCAGAGATGGGCCTGGGGCTGGGCTTGGGCATGGCAGGAAGAGAGACGGACAGAGACAGAGAGAGAGGAGGAGCCGACCTTCTCTGCACCCTCTCCTCTGAGGTCAGGAGGTCACAAGAGAGCCTATTGGATTCGCCTCATAACCCGAACTCTGCCGCCAACCCCAACCAAGCCCCGCCTTCCTCCATCTCCAGCGTCAGCCAGGCGAAAAAGGGTATCAATGTGAAGGTCGGTGTGTGTTTCTGTGTTATGTGTGTCTGTGATCTTATGCGATGTGTGTGTCTGTGGGTGCTACACATTGTGGAAGGGGTGAGCTACCAAACAAGCACCATCGTAACAGCTACTACTACTATCATTTCTGATTGAATACCAGGTAAACAGGAGCTGGAATTTGACCGTAAAAGACAGTGTCGCTACCCAAGGAGTTTAATCAAAGTTATCTGTCATTATGGGTCGTATAGGAGATCCTGAAAAGCCTGGTGGCGGCGCCTCTGGATGGAGGGGAGGCGGGGCAGGAAGTGGGGCCGACGCCCTACCACCCAGACCCTGCCCTGAAGACACACCCCATGCTGCCCATGCAGTTCCACTCCTTCGACAGGTACGCCCAGTCTGCTCCTCCTGTTGAGATGGAGAGAAAGGGTTACAGTACAGAGTTACGGTACATACATGTCATACCAGAAAATAGATCTGGACATGGACTCATTTCTACCACTCCCTCCTCTGACTCCCAACACGACAGATTTTATCAGCAGTATACAGGCACTCAGGCTGATATTGAAAATAAAAACTCCCCGCATCATTGAATCCCCCTGCGTTTTGTGAATTTTGGATTTGTATACTCTTTATCTATCTTTTATGAGCCCTTGAAGGCTAAATTATTGATCAAATAGGGTGTGCATATTTGATCAAAGCTCTGCTTTCACTGTGAGTGTATCTGTTCTTAACCTTTTCCCAGACAGACAGAACACTGCTGTCTGGGGTAGATTTACTTCTTTCAGAATTAATGTCAATGATCAGACTGTGATTGAAGAGCCAGAGAGGCTTTAAGGCATCTGTGGCTGTCAGGAGGGCAACGATGCCCACAGATTCACAGCCTCCTTTCAGCTGTAACATGTAACATTTAGTCCATTTAGTTGTAGGCTACTGTTTATGTGACAGCTTGACACCTGTGCTCTGATAGGAGCGTGGTGGTGCCGGTCAAGAAGCCGCCGCCCGGCAGCCTGTCAGTCAACACTGTGGGCACGCCCACCACCAGCGGTGCTGTCACACCAGGAAGTACCCCCAATATCTTCGCTGCTGCCTCGGCAACACCCAAGAGCATGATCAACACCACAGGTGAGGGGGTTGCACACACACACACACACACACACACACCAATCTGTCACCCAATTCCAGATCAAGCACCCCACCCTTACCCCTATGCTAGTGGAGATCTAAAAGCATTGGATAGGTATAATCAATCAAATCAAAGAACTTCACCTAACCTGTCTACATAAGGGCTGTTGTATTTGAGGGTAGATGTATTTGACATTGTTATGATTTACCACAATAAAACATGTTTGTGCCTTTGAGATTATTTATATACTTTTGAAACTCTTCTCTGTCTGTCTTATAACTGAAAATAGATCTGTAGACAAGCCAAGGTATTTGTTTGAAAATCTATTTTTTCAACAGACCTGACCTGACAGTATTCACAGCCTGTTAGTTGGCCCAAGCAGCAGTAAATTGAATCAGTTGTGGTGAAGTGAGAGTCCCTTTGATGTTTGCCGGGGCATTAGACAAGGGTCTTATTACTTACACTTTCGATGTAGAGTGCTGTCCATACTTTATCTTTTATCTTTTACCCTACAGGTACTTATTTTGACATTTATTTATCCAGGTACTTTAACCAGGTTATTTAGCTATTGACAACAAATTCTCCTTCACAATAACAACCTGGTTACCTGGAGTCGGAGGTCACAAGAGAGCATATTGGATCGTGATGGGTTTTAAACCGACAGTATGAGGCTAACTCACAGACAAGAAAGGAAGTGCTGTCTTTGCTGTTCTGTCTGTGCAGCGTCTTACTCAGCATCTTGTGTGTGGGGCTCATACTCAACACTTTGTCAGTCTGCCAGGCCCCCCTAATGGAGGAGGGAATAGACCGTTTTCCATAGATTGATTCCAGGTATTGATCTCAATGCTATTTCCAAACAACAGAGGCCATTGTAAGAATTCAAGCAGGAGTAAGGTATCAATGTCAATAAACTCATGTTTTCTCTTCTCTGTCTCCTTCACATGTTACAGGGCCTCTACACATGATACACTAACACACACTCTCTGACCCCCCCCCCCCCCCCCCCCCCCCCTCTCTCCAGGTGCCACAGACTCTGCCTCCTCTTCCTCCTCTTCTTCCTCCTCCTACGTCAACGGGGCGACCAGTAAGAACCTGCCGGCTGTGCAGACTGTGGCGCCCATGCCTGAGGACACCGTGGAGAATATGAGGTCTGAGAACAACCTCTCTCTCTCTCTCTGTCTCTCTCTCTGTCCCTCCCTCTCTCTCTCTGTCCCTCCCTCTATCTCTCTCTGTCCCTCCCTCTATCTCTCTCTGTCCCTCCCTCTCTCTCTCTCTCTCTCTCTGTCTCTCTCTCTGTCCCTCCCTCTCTCTCTCTCTGTCTCTCTCTCTGTCCCTCCCTCTCTCTCTCTGTCCCTCCCCCTCTCTCTCTCTCTCTGTCTCTCTCTCTGTCCCTCCCTCTCTCTCTCTCTCTCTCTCTCTCTCTCTCTCTCTCTGTCCCTCTCTCTCTCTCTCTCTCTCTCTCTCTCTCTCTCTCTCTCTATCCCTTCCTCTCTCCTTCTCTCTCCACCTCTCCTCTGTCCCCTCCCCTCCCGTCCACTCGTCTGCATGCTCACCCTCACACTCATGCCCATGTTGGAATACAGTATGTTGGAAAGCTGTCTGTCTGCATGAAGTGAATCATGTTTATGAACACATCTTCTTCCTGATACATGTTAAACTCAGTTCCCCCAGCAAACACACACACACACACACACACACACACACACACACACACACACACACACACACACACACATACACACACACCAGTATATTGTACTGTACTCATTCACTGAGGACACACATTCACCCAATGCAGTAGTTAGCATGACTAGCATAATGATACATAAATGTGTGTGTCTGACCCACCACTCCCCTGTCCAATGACCACCAGTTATCAATCCACTGTAAATCAACTTCAATTAAAAGCTTTTGTTCCAACTGGTAGGTAGATGTAACATCTGTGTCTATATTTGTAAAAGTGTAAAAACAGTGATATTTGTCAGCCTTTACGAATCATAAACAGGACACACTTTGTTTTGTTTTCCAATTTCATTTTTAAGGCTCTTTTTTTTTTAATTTTTTTTTTTTAGCTTTTTTGGAGTGGCACCTATTTCTATAAATTCAGATTCATAATGATTAAGTAAGTTTGTTCCTTCAGTCCCGCTAAGAGTAACTAGTTACTGTGTGATCATCCTTGTCTTCTTGTCTAGCAGTGACAATAAACGTTCTAGCCAGTGTTTGTGTCCCTTTAATGTCTCTCTCTGTGCTTTAGTTAGTGAGTAAGTCTAAGGTCAGTGTGTGTGTGTATGTATGTGTGTGTGTTGCCTTAATCTGTGTGTGCGGTTTGTATTGCAGTGCCTATTGTGAAGTGGAGCAGTGTGCACTGCGCAGCGGTCAGACGCCCCCAGAGCTCAAGCCCTTTAGCTCGCTGGCAGGCTTCCAGACAGCCCCCCGAGATGCAGGACAGTGTTTTAGGCAAGGAGACCCCCCGCCCTTGGCCCGAACCCACACTAATGCTCGTCACTATCTGGCCATGCTGAAAAGGACTGAAGTTCAGCTCTTTTTAACCATGAATGTCATTTTTGCCAGTATCAGTATCGCCTCAAGAAATGAAATCCATTTGATATTGTATATGAATTCTGTCCTCTCCAGCATGGCTGTATAGTAACCACCCACATTAACCTTGAAACCTGAACTCTGAATTCCAGAGGTCACATGCTTACATACGCTGCTCATGTTTGAGTCATTTTTACTGTAAATCACCTGAGGCTTTTCTCTTCATCTTCACTGTCTCTCTCTCTCTCTCTCTCTCTCTCTCTCTCTCTCTCTTTCTCTTGTCTCTCTCTCTATCTTTCTCTTTCACAGAGCAAAAGCTTATTTCACATAGTAGCTACACACACACACACACACACACACACACACACACACACACACACACACACACACACACACACACACACACACACATGCTTTGAGCCAGGTCTCACTGACTGAGCTGCTTGCATTAACCCAACACCATTAGCCTGTCATTACTTGTACTAACCTTGTCATAATGTTGTCATAACGTGGTCATAGTGCTGTCTTAATGCTTTCATATTATCCACACTGTCAGCACTGTAAGATGGATAAGTGGGATGCTGGCCGTCTCCTACATGGATTAGTACAGCTTAGCTGACTGTGTTTCTCTTCTCCTCTTTCTCTGTCTGTCCCTTTACTCCTCCTCCCTCTGCCCTGCTTTTCTCCCTCTGTCCCACCCCTCTTCCTCCCCTCCCCTCTATTAATCCCCCCCCCCCACACACACACACACACTCTATCTCCCCTGACTCCAATTACCCAACCTTTCTCTCCATCCCCTCTCTCTCCTTATTTCTTTCCAACAGTATCACCACCAAGCTGGAGCGTGCGTTGGAGAAAGTGGCTCCTCTGCTGAGGGAGATCTTTGTGGACTTTGCTCCCTTCCTCTCTAGGACCCTGCTGGGTAGCCATGGGCAGGAACTGCTCATAGAAGGTACAGGTGCTGTACACGGCTCCTTTACCTCTAACTGGCGTCTCTCTGTGGAGTCCCCCATTCACTGTTCTTCACCGCTCTGTCTGTGTAGTGTGTTTGTGTGTGCGTGCGTGTGTGTGTGCGTGTGCGTGTGTGTGTGTGTGTGTGTGTGTGCGTGTGTGAAAGAGAGAAAGAGCGAGAGAAGAAGTGTGTGTGTGTGTGTGTGTGTGTGTGTGTGTGAAAGAGGAAAGAGCAAGAGAAGAAGTGTGTGTGTATGTGTGTGTGTGTGTGTGTGTGTGTGTGTGTGTGTGTGTGTGTGTGAAAGAGAGAAAGAGCGAGAGAAGAAGTGTGTGTGTGTGTGAAAGAGAGAAAGAGCGAGAGAAGAAGTGTGTGTGTGTGTGTGTGTGTGAAAGAGAGAAAGAGCGAGAGAAGAAGTGTGTGTGTGTGTGTGTGTGTGTGTGTGTGTGTGTGTGTTGGCTGGCTTCCTCACCCATACGTCAAATCAGGTATGAGCCACAACAATATTTTGTACTTTGATGTGAGATCTTGAATGTGAGATCTTGTCCTACTGCAGTGCTCTTCTGAGTAGTCGATCGATCTCAAATTGTGTGTCCAGTTCCCACCTGCTTCCTGGTGTCTTGTTCGTCTGAACCACTGTCTTAATGTTGGTCTGAAAATCTCTTTCTTGTCTTTTCTTTGGAATGCCTTTTATCTGATTAGTAATTGTTTGTTTGTGCGTGCGTGCCTGCGTGCGTGCGTGGGTTCGTTCGTGCGTGCGCATAATGTCTTCTGACTGGGCTGTATGTATGTTACTGTACTGCAGGTCTAGTGTGTATGAAGTCCAGCACATCCGTAGTGGAGCTCGTCATGCTGCTCTGCTCACAGGTTAGTCACTATTTTCTTCTCTTTCAAGTCTTCCAACAACTTCAACTCTGCGTTGACCCTCATTTGCCAGTGTTAGTTTGGGTTTCTTCAAACCCCCCTCCGTCTACAGTGGTCATAGATGTAGAACTAACCAGACGATTAGGAAGACTGTGGTTTGAGTGACAGGTGAGTAGTGCGCTCATATGGGTGTCTGGTTACAGGACCCGCCCTTGATGTCTCCAGCAATGGCTGACTTCTACGCAGGGCTCATTGGAGATAAAACAGTGTATTTGTAGATGGATTCTCATGGACTTCACCAATTTATTTTAGTCTTGTTTAAACAAGCATCCATGCTTGACACAACACTGATGTTGCTGTACCCCCCCCCTCCGCCACCCCATTTTGAGACGTAAACAAGGCCATTAAACAGAATCCCCCAAATGTTTTACATGGAGCCATTAGTGTGGCTATAAACCATTTCCCATTAAGCATCAGCCATTATCATAAACCATAAAAACACATTAGTACAATACACTAGTTGTCTACAAACTGTAGCAATATTGCGTCAGATATCACCTTATTGCCTAGGCTTATGGCTCTACTGAGAGCTTGCCATTATACAGTCCCTGTAGAAGCCTCTGTCTGCCTCCGACGGTACAGCAGGCAGCACTCAGCAGAAGGCAAACGGAGTGGTACTCACCGCTACCGGTGCCCGTCACCGATCCTTCCTAGAAAAGAACACTTTCTCTCCCTCCATTTCTCCTCTCCACTCTTCCCTTGTGTTATTCCTGATTTCGACTGAAGTCTAAAAGTCCTAGTAGGAGCCCCACCCATCTTTCTTCCTCTTTTCTCCTCTCCTCTCCTCTCCTCTCCTCTCCTTCCATCTTCTACACAGTCCTGTCTCCTCGCTATCCTGCTGTTCCACTTTTCTCCTCTCTGTTCTTGCTGGTCATTCTTCTCCTTTCATCATCTCTCCGCTGTACGTCTTTGCTCCGTCCTCAAAACCACTTTTTCGCTCTTTTCTCTATTTCAATCCAGCTCCTTAAGCTCCTTACCTCTCTGCCTCATCTCTTCTCCTTTACTCTTCATACTGTCCTTCACTCTCCTCCCTTTCATCCCCCCTCTCCTCTCCTCTCCTCCCTTCTCGTCAGCACATCTAGTATTACCCTGGCTCTAGCCCTAGCCTGCCATTAGGGGCCCAGGGGAACGAACCTGAGTCCAGATATTGATCCTCCGGATGGGGAAGGTAACCAGAGACGCTCCCCTGTGTCCTCCAGAGCCATCCATGCATGGAGATAATGGAGCTCTCAGAGACGAGGGCTTTCAACTGAGCTCTCACCCACCACAGAAGTCTGAGTGCACACACACACACGCACGCACGCACGCACAAACAAACAGACGCACGGACCCACATACACACACACACACACACACATGCACACATGCACACACAGCAACGAAAGCCTCTAAAATGTAACCGTTCTCCCTGAAGATCCATCTTATGTTTTGTTTGAACAGTTACTGTATGTTTTATTAAGTTAATAACGGGTGCAAACTTTGTTCAGTAAATCTGGACACAGACTTGCATTGTCACTATATGTGATCCTTTCTGATGATTGCAAGACCCCTGACCCCTGACCCCTCACCCCAAGCCCTGAACCTAACATGAAGGTGGTGACAATGTCTCTCTATCTTGGGTTCCCAGGAGTGGCAGAACTCCATCCAGAAGAACGCTGGGCTGGCCTTCATCGAGCTCATCAACGAGGGAAGGTAATCTTATCTTAATCTCATAATCTGTCATCCTCCTCAATCCGCACATCAGGACTGGATTATTCATAGTCGTCATCATCATCTAAATAACAGTGGGAGGCTCAGATGGGATAATACATAAGTCTCGGTGTATCCTCGGAAGTCCAACCATTACAAAACAATTCAACACAATACAGTACTGCTCTCCATCTCTCTCACATTTCTTCCTCCCCTCCTCCCCCTCTCTCTCTCTCTCTCTCTCTCTCTCCCTCTCTCCAGACTGTTGTGCCATGCTATGAAGGACCACATAGTGCGTGTGGCCAACGAAGCAGAGTTCATCCTGAACAGACAGAGAGCAGAAGACGTACACAAACACGCTGAATTTGAGGTGAATGCCAGGAGACTCCCTCTCTCTCTCTCTCTCATGTAACGAATGTGATTTAGATTAGT
>NC_139656.1:6502109-6512109 GCF_951799395.1 Argentina silus | reverse complement strand
TCTCTCTCTCTCCCTCTCTCACTCCTTCCTCCCCCCCCCCCCCTCTCTCTCTCTCTCTCTCTCTCTCTCTAGGCCATGGAGCTCCAGATCCAGGCCTGTGGTCAGACTCCCTCCCAGCTGCTAATTGAGCCACACCCCCCTCGCTCCTCCGCCATGCACCTGGTAAGACTGGGAGTGATGTATTTCAAAATAGGACAACATTACATTGAATAACATTGAATATGTCAAACTCCAATGAAGTGCTATGGATAGTCCCAAGCCATTGCACATATTACAAGTCCACTGTATGTGGTCAGCTACAGGTAGCACCTCTTTTGATTACTTCTTAAGAGTAGCACCCCAGTTACAAACCAACACTAGGTTACACAGCTACTTACGAGTACAATATTAGAACGCTATTAGCATGTGAACTGGTCAGGATGTAGTCTCTGAACCCAGAATGTCATCTTTGACTTAGTGAGACGAGTCAGCATGTTGCTTTTGAGCCTCTCCAACCTACCTCCTCACTATGGGACTGCCCCAGGTCCTAGTGTCCCCCATGGCAGAGAGAGGCCAGACCAAACTCCACCCCCAGTCCTAAACCCCAACCAACCAACCAACCAACCAACCAACGTCTCCCTCCTCCTCCCCCCGAGGCCTACAACTATCCTCAGTGTGTGAACCTGCCTTTACCCTGTTCTCCCACTAATACACCTCTCCCCTTCCCTTTCTCCTCCCCGATCCCCCTCTCTCCATCGCTCCTATCCCTTTCTCCCTGCCTTTACCTCATCTTCCCTTTCTCCCTGCCCCTCTCTCCATTGCCCTCCCCTCCCCTCTCCTTACCTCTTCATTCCTTCCCCCTTTCCCTTCCTTTTCCCTCGTCTTCCTTCTCCCCACTTTTTCCCGCTTCTGTCGTCTCATCGTTTTCTCCTTGCCTTTACTTTACTCCCCCCATTCCTCTCTATCCTTCTCTCTCTCTCCTCCCCCCTCTCTCCCCCCCCCCCTCTCTCTCTCTTTTCTGTCTTATCAGTGTTTCCTTCCTCAGAGTCCTCTGATGTTTAAGGACCAGATGCAGCAGGATGTGATCATGGTGTTGAAGTTCCCCTCCAACTCTCCTGTGACACACGTGGCGGCCAACACGCTCCCTCACCTCAGCGTACCGGCCGCCGTCACCGTCACCTGCAGCCGGCTGTTCGCTGTCAACCGCTGGCACAACACCGTCGGTGAGTGTGTGTTTCTGTGTGTGTGTGGCTTGTGTGTGTGTGTGTGAGGGGGTTGGAGGTGGGATGGGATGTGTGGGGCAGTGTTGATAGTGTGTGTGTGTGTGTGTGTGTGTGTGTGTGTGTGTGTGTGTGCGTGTGCGTGAGTGCGAGAGAAAGAAAGAGAGAGAGAATGAGAGAGACTGATGTAGAGGGTCACATGTGGTGCATGCGGCCTGCTTTTGGTCGTCAACCTTAGGTGCGTTTGTCGCACATTTGTTGCTCTTTTGCTTGGTGATGTCACCAGTCTGTGTGTGTGTGTGTGTGTGTGTGTGTATGTGTTTCTGCAGGTCTCCGTGGTGCTCCAGGGTACTCCCTGGAACAGGCCCATCACCTGCCTATCGAAATGGACCCACTCATTGGTCAGTACACAGACACTAAAACATTCTGTTGATTATGTGTCTTTATTCACCTGCTAAACGTAGCTCATTCAATGTGTTTGTATTTGTTAGCCAATAACTCTGGGGTGAACAAGCGTCAGATCACAGACCTGGTGGACCAGAGTATCCAGATCAACACACACTGCTTTGTGGTTACCGCGGACAACCGTTACATCCTGGTCTGTGGCTTTTGGGACAAGAGCTTCCGCGTCTACTCCACAGAGACAGGTCAAGAAGCGATGCACAATAATACTCTTACCACCACATTCTAATGTGCTACTATACAGTACTACATTGTATTATATCCCCCCCCCCCCCGCCCCGGAACACACACACACACTCACACCCTCTCTCGCACCTGCAGGTAAGTTGACCCAGATCGTGTTTGGCCACTGGGACGTGGTGACGTGTCTAGCCAGGTCAGAGTCCTACATCGGAGGAGACTGCTACATCGTCTCTGGCTCCAGGGACGCCACTCTGCTGCTGTGGTACTGGAGCGGACGTCATCACATCATCGGAGACAACCCCAACAACAGTGAGTGATTACTGGGCAGATAGGCTGAGAGCTTCACTGTGTCCGACTGGGGGAAAAAAAGGGTTCAAGGGAAGGAACACTGCCCTCTGGTGGAGGTTCCTCTCACATTTAGCAGTGTAACAGGAGTGTAGATGTAATCTTTCTTTAAGATCTGATGTAATACTCAAACTGGAGCTGTAGTAATTACTAAAATACAAAAACTGTGGTTGCATAAATCACACCTGCTACAATGATTTATGTGTGTTGTGTTTCCTAGGTGACTACCCTGCTCCGAGAGCAGTATTGACCGGCCATGACCACGAGGTGGTGTGTGTGTCTGTCTGTGCAGAGCTGGGACTTGTCATCAGTGGGGCTAAAGGTCAGTATGTCTGTGTCTGGGTCTGTGCTTGTGTCTGTGTCTGTGTCTGTGTCTGTGTCTGTGTCTGTGCTTGTGTGCAAGAAAAAATGGTTACAAACACTTTGTTTCTGTATCTGGTGCTGCTCCTCAGAGGGCCCATGCTTGGTACACACCATCACCGGGGACCTGCTGCGGGCCCTGGAGGGTCCAGAGCTCTGCCTGCGGCCCAGACTCATCTCTGTGTCCAGCGAGGGCCACTGTATCATCTGCTACGAGAGAGGACGCTTCTGCAACTTCAGCATCAATGGAAAACTACTGGCCCAGATGGAAGTCAATGACTCCACACGAGTAAGGACTTAGAACAGACATTGTACATGCTCACACAAACATACTGTAGAAACGTTGAATGTGTAAAGGCTTAACTGGCATCCACACACACACACACACACACACACACACACACACACACACACGCTGACATCTTAGCCTGGTACTCTTGGTCAGCCTTTAGGTTGATTGTTGATCTCAGTGTCTGAAGCAACACGCACGCACACACACACACACACACACACACACACACACACACACACACACACACAATTATTCACTCACAAGTATACACATGTTCACATGTGTTCCCCCATCTCTTCCTCTCTCTGTAGGCGATCTTGTTGAGCAGTGATGGTCAGAACCTGGTGACTGGAGGTGATAACGGTGTGGTGGAGGTGTGGCAAGCCTGTGACTTCAAACAGCTCTACATCTACCCTGGCTGTGACGCAGGCATCCGTGCTATGGACCTCTCCCACGACCAGAGGTAAGAGTGTGTGTGTGTGTGTGTGTGCGCGCAGTGTATGAGTGCTTGCACCCCTGCCTGTGTGAGTTTTTGTGTCTGTTCATTGATGGATTACTCTGCAAATGTATGAAACGTGGATGTTCTGTGGTCTGTAGTGGGTGTGTCTGTGGTCTGATTTGGTCTGTGCTGTTTTGTCTGCAGGACTCTGATCACTGGCATGGCGTCAGGCAGCATTGTGGCGTTCAACATCGACTTCAACCGCTGGCACTATGAGCACCAGAACAGGTACTGAGGAAGGAGGAGGAGGAGGGGGAGGAGGAGGGGGAGGAGGAGGGGGAGGAGGAGGAGGAAGATACAGGTCATGCTTTACATGCCGACAACCAGGAAACCTGTTACAAAGAAGAAGACAATGAAAGAAGAAAAAAAGAAATCCCTGAAGCCCTTTCCAGTGTGGTGCACACGTAGAGGGAGAAGTAGAGGAGAAGTGCATCACAGCTACTACCGTAGGACATGTTCCTCTCAGCATTACAGCAGCCCTAAAGGAACACGCCAACCATCGTAATTATCAACACAGACTGAATAAGAACAAGAACAAGAACAAGAAAACCAGATCTTGGCTGATCAAGTCATACAAGACATACAAGACTTTTGTGTGAGAGAACAGTTACTGTCAGCGGACAGTACGCTTATTGCTTCACAGGACAAAAATAACACAATTTTGCTTTAGTTTTGTTTGTTTTTGGGGGGTTGTTTTGGGGTGGGGGAAGGATACAGACCACCACATCAGGACTAAACTGGTTTAAGCTAGTCTGAACTGGTCTAAACCAGTACTTCCCACTAAATTATAACAGGTGCTGTTGGCTTTAATCTAAATCCACCGTGGGCCAATTCTCTGGGTTTCTTTGTTTTGTTTTACTATGTTTTGTTTAATTTGATTTATCTTAATGTTTTATGTGATTAATTTATTTTTTTGATTTGTTTAAAACTCCTAGCAGGGTGAATATGATTTATGTAAATACAGTTGTGTTTCCTACTCACAATCTGTGGTTGACATGGAGGGATCACAGATCACCACACAGATCACGCCTATCACCTTTAATTTATTAACGACTTTCTCAATGTAAAATAATGTGTAATAATGAAAATGATGATGATGTCGATGATGATGCTTTCGATGTTGATGAATGGTAATAAAGGCAATGATGATGACGACGACGACGACGATGATGATGATGATGAAGGATCTTGCCAATACCATAGGAGGATGATATCTGCAGGAGCCTGATTTTCTATGTATATTTGGTGATTGTTTTGTCAAATATGTACATATAGTCTTGGTTCAGGCTATTCGAGGGGGATTTAATCAACTGAATATGACTGAAAACGTAAAGAAAACCTTCACTCACTCACATTTGTCAATTATTTATGAAAAAAAGAATCAAATCAGTGTCAACGTTTGTTTTGTATTCACACTTTGCACCAATCACATATCATTATTTATTAGCCTGATCATTTCCAGTCAGCTGCCATTTTGTTTAGGCCCATGTTTCCTACGGGATTATTTGTGCATTGATGTTTGTATTTAAAGACGATTAAATCATGTGTGATTATTAAGTTGTACAACCTCACAGCTGTAAGCAATATCATGATTCTGTAGCCGATGTAGAGAGGCGGGAGGGAGGAGGGGAGAAGGGGGGTAAAACGTGAGATGTACTGTATGTGTGTTAAGCCATCGCGATCAAACACACACACACACACACACATGCACATACTCTACCAACAGGTTCAACTTGCGTATCCAAAAAAAAGGTTAAATATTTTTGGATCTATGAAATCCTAAAAAACTATTGTATTCATGTTTTATTGCAAAGATGTAAAATATGACGTGTGAGTTGAAAGTTGAAAAAAAATCAAGAAAAGATCAATAAAATATGCAAAGAATTTGATGAGCTGACTTTTCATTGGTCATTTGAATGAGGGTCACAGAGTCATTCTCATAACATTGTTTGACAAAGACCAGGCAATGAGGCATTGTCACCTATACATGCCCATTAGAAAGCTTGATTTAATGCCTATGACATCATCTCTCAGACTTTGTAACCGTTGTCAAGGTTATTGATATGCAACAATGAGGTTAGACCAGACTGGGTAACAATGGGTACACCAGGCTGGGTAGAATTATGTCTATTGTACTCTCTGAATTTCACAATTGATCACACCCACAATCTAAAAAAACAGAGCTGTCCACAGCCCTATAAGAAAATGTATTCTTTTTTTTTTTAAGGGACAATTAGGGTGTATTTGAGGATATTTTTCATTAGGGACTATTACGTCTTCATCAGGGTCTAAGAACAGACTGACTTTCATCTAAGATCTGAACACAGACAGAGGCATGGCCACGGCCCCCTGGGCTCTGTCAGAGTACCTCCTCTGTTGCATCTGCAGGGAGGTGTTCACTGAGCCTGTGTCTCTGGGCTGCCAGCACACCTTCTGCAGGGACTGCCTCAGAGGAAGCGTCAACGCTGGTTTCCCCCACTGCCCCGTGTGCAGGGGACCAATCACACAGGAGAACAACCTCCAGGTCAACAGGATCCTGAGAAACATGGCAGAGGAACTGAGACAGAGAGGTGTCAGAGGTCAGGAAGAGGTTCAAGGTCAGGATGTCATCAAAAAGTGTCCCCAACATGACATGCCTCTGGAACACATCTGTGAGACAGATAAAAAGCTGGTCTGTTCTGCCTGCAAGGAGGGAAAGGATCACAGATGGCACTCCTTCAAACCCCTGAAAGAGGTAGAGGACGCTTTCAGAAAGGACCTAGCTTCAAACCTGGATCACCTCAAAAACGAGATTCATGAAATGAGGAAGCTTTGCCATAGCCAGCAGAGGGAAATCACTGCCACAATACATCTTTTCAGCAAAACAAAATCCCTGATCAGCTTTCAGATCGAGCACCTCATTAAACTTCTCCAGCAGAGAGAGAGGCTGGCCATCCAAAACGTGGATGAGAAGAACCCCAGCCTCACCACCATGAAGGTAAACCTGTATTTCATGGAGAAAGATCTGGCTGATAGCTGCAAGAGAGAGGCGCAGCTGCAGTCTTGCTTGACCAATCCAGAGCCTGACTCTGTGCTGCAGTGGTGGACCAATCAAAGCCGCATCAGGCGGTTCTTAAACATCCCCAAAAGAGTCCCGCTTCACAGGTTGTCAGAGAGGCACACAGTGCAACCTAACTTCATGCCTGAGCCGAACCCTACACACCTGACTTGCCACATCGACTGGGAGGGCATAGAGAGGGACCAATCACTACCAGGGGACACGGTCACATCCTCCTGGTCATGGAGGTTAATTTCCTTTGCCATCTTCTTCACTGTTTGGTTGATTTATATATGTTTTATCATAAAGGACCAGCTGTATAGTCAAAATGGAACAGATAAAGGAACAGATGTACAGTAATACTGAAAGGATTGCATTAAAACACCTGAATAAAGTATATTGAGATTAAAACTGAATATATTGTGCACGTTTATTACATTTTGAGTGAACTCTAGGATCTGGTGTTGAGGGTAGGCTGATCCTAGAACTGTGCTGCGGGGCAGCTTGCGTCACAGTTGGGTAACCATAGAGACAGCAAGCTGATGTGAGGTGAGATGACAGGTGTGAGAGGGAGGTCCGATTCGCTAGCTGACCTGTCAATCAAGATGAGATGTTTACCATGTTGCCTGTGTCCCTCTGGTCTGGTCTGTCTGTGACTGCAGACCTGGGGTGCATTCTAATAGTCTAAAGTGGCTTCCTCTCTTTATATCCTTTCCTCCATCTGAACTGGTATGCCAGAACTAGAAAGCTGCAATCAAACTACCAATAGGCAATTATTATATGCTATTCTCCCATCCTTTATTCATATCAGTGTAAAAGAGAAGTGAGGAGCGGAAGCTGATGCTTGGAGATGTGGAGTGGAGATGCTTCTGTGGTGATTGTGGTGTTCCACCCCACAGGATAAGCCCCAGATCTGTCTGTCACCAGCCTGTGTCTGGGTCTCAGAGAGCTCTGACACGACATCAGTGCTTCTCTCTGTAACCCTCTGTCTGAAAAACATTGGTTACAACCTCATACCATCCAGAGAATGAGCTAAATGTCAATGATTTCATCAGTCTCTGTGCAATTGTGTATGGCAATGTTTAATACTTCCTCTATGAATGATTTTTTGAAATTGTCGATATTTGTACAAGATTCATTGTGGCGTGGATAGATCAAACAAATATTACACAAGCATATCTTTTATACAAAATGTTCTTGGTTTTTTTTCATCCATAAGAATATTGACTATACAATTCCTTACTATAATTGTCTGAATACCTCACATTATCAATCAATGTTAGTCCAGGTTGGATTGGCCACAGCAAGTCGTTTCCGATTTCATAAAAAAAAGAAAAAGTAACATATCAATCAGATTCAAAGCTATGTTTACCACAGGACTGTTTGAAGACGTCTCTGATTCTACTGTCTTATTCCATGGAGAAGAGACTAAAGAGAGCTCTCTCTCTCCTGTTCCTGGTTCTCTACTTCACACGGTGTCCGTATCCCAGGAGCCAGCAAGAGGAGACGGAGTTCAGAGGGCTTAGCTGGTGGGCGGCTCACCACACAGTTACCCCAAAAAACACACCACAATAAAGTCCCGGGTGGTCAAGGGGTAAGAGAAATGTCTACCTCTAGACTTCTGATGTGTGTGTGTGTGTGTGTGTGTGCGCGTGTGCACGTGTGTGTGTGTGCATGTCTCTCTCTCTCTCTCTCTCTCTCTCTCTCTCTCTCTCTCTCTCTCTCTCTCTCTCTCTTTCTCTGTCTCTCTATCTCAGATGGACAGTGAGGAGACAGTAGATCTCTGAGAGGAGATACTACAGATCTCCATGTTGGTGAAAGAACTTCCTCCCTCACTGCTACAGTCAGGGACTGAGGAGGAGGATGTGATGATGTTCTTCAGCCTGTGGAGGGCGATGATGAGCAGTGTGAGCAGGAACACCAACAGGCCCAGGAAGATCCACACGTACACATAAACATTCTCTGTTCGTGCCGAGGATGAAGCTGCTGCCGCAGTAGCAACAGAGGTCGGGTAGAATTTGATGAATGTTCCGTTCTCTGGCGAGGTTCCGGTTCCGTTGAGGTCCTCCAATGGGAGATCCATCCCTGACATCTTGTCTGATGTTCCGAAAGAATCTGGGGAGAGAGGGAGAGAGGGAGAGGGGAAGAGAGGAGTGGGAGTGGGAGTCGGGGATGGAAAGAGAATAACATGGTCCTGAGATGGTCTTTGAGAAAACAGGGATGTCTAAACTGGGATGAAAACTCATCAAATTCCAAATGACCTAAAATACTAACTGTCCAACAGAGAGAGTGTAACTTTATGAGTACATTGTTCCCCAATGTTGATTCCTGGAACCCACTGTGTTGTGAATTTCACTTGGTTGAGTATCAATGCAGGCATTCATCAGTAGGCCCACAGTATGTCTTAAGGACAACCTATTACCAGACAGACAGCCACTATATTACCTACCCCGAATAGCGATAGCAACCTGGAATACTTCCCACGAATACTGTAGCTAGATTTCAATAATATGAATGGAGAGGAAATTGGTTGAAATTAACAGCTGTGCACAGTGGGACCTCATGAAGACTGTGTTATGAGAAAATGATTGGTGTGACTGGAGCTCAGAGATAGGACTGTGAGGGGTGTGTGGGGTGTGTGACTGTAGCTCAGGGCTAGCACAGTGAGGGGTGTGACTGTAGCTCAGGGCTAGCACAGTGAGGGGTGTGACTGTAGCTCAGGGCTAGCACAGTGAGGGGTGTGACTGTAGCTCAGGGCTAGCACAGTGAGGGCTGTGACTGTAGCTCAGGGCTAGCACAGTGAGGGCTGTGACTGTAGCTCAGGGCTAGCACAGTGAGGGTGTGACTGTAGCTCAGGGCTAGCACAGTGAGGGCTGTGACTGGAGCTCAGGGCTAGCACAGTGAGGGCTGTGACTGTAGCTCAGGGCTAGCACAGTGAGGGGTGTGACTGTAGCTCAGGGCTAGCACAGTGAGGGTGTGACTGTAGCTCAGGGCTAGCACAGTGAGGGTGTGACTGTAGCTCAGGGCTAGCACAGTGAGGGTGTGACTGTAGCTCAGGGCTAGCACAGTGAGGGCTGTGACTGTAGCTCAGGGCTAGCACAGTGAGGGCTGTGACTGGAGCTCAGGGCTAGCACAGTGAGGGTGTGACTGTAGCTCAGGGCTAGCACAGTGAGGGTGTGAGGGGTATGTGGACTGTGAGGTGGAGAATGTGGAGCAGGTTTCCTCTCTGTGCTTGATCTGAGACAGCAGAGAAAACACTTCAAAGGAAGGGTGGATTTAACACGGCCTTCACTCTATCCATCTCCCCCTCTCCCCCTCTCCCCCTCTCCCCCTCTCCTCCCTCCCTCTCTCCCTCATTCTCCACATTTCTGCTGTCTGTCCCTATTTCTACTGTGTCTGTCTGTCCGTCCCTCTCTCTTTCTCTCTCTCTCTCTTTCTCTATCGCTCCCTTTCTCTGATCTGGCTTTGTGCGACTGAATAGAGCTGGTAATTGGACGGGGGTTAAAGGTTAGCTGTGTGGCGTTTTCGGGCTAGAATGTGTTTTCTTAATCTTTTATTGAAATGCTGTGGCTTTTGAAGTTGAGTGATAACTAACTCCCTCTGCCCACCCATTCTCTCTCTCC
>NC_139656.1:6457109-6497109 GCF_951799395.1 Argentina silus | reverse complement strand
CAGGACATCATGACAACGGTGTGTGTATGTGTGTGTGTGTGTGTGTGTGTGTGTGTGTGTGTGTGTGTGTGTGTGTGTGTGGGTGTGTGTGTGTGTGTGTGCATGCGTGTGTCTATACTTGTCAGACATCACCTGTGCATATTAGACATCCCCTGTGCATATCATCACTGTGTGCTCTATCATTCATATTTAACATGGATAATTACTCTGTGTGCGTGTGTGTGTGTGTGTGTGTGTGTGTGTGTGTGTGTGTGTGTGTGTGTGTGTGTGTGTGTGTGTGTGTGTGTGAGTGTGTGTGTGTGTTTTCTCTCTTTCTGCCCTGTGCATTAGAGCAGTAGAGATAAGGTCATGCTGAGCGATAAGTCTAAGCCCCCCTGTTGCTCGCAACTAGCAGATGAAAGAGAAAGGCCAGTCTGCACCTCTTCACTCATCTCCTCTCTTTTCCAAATCTCATCTCAGCTATTCTCTTCTCTTCTGTCACTCACCCCTCTCCTCTTCTCTCCTCTCCTTTCCTGTCCTCTTCTCCTTTGCTCTCCTGCCCTCTTCTCTTCTCTCCTCTCCTCTTCTCTCCTCTCCTGCCCTCTCCTCTCTTCTCCTATTCTGTCCTCTCCTCTCCCAATGCCCAGAACGTTACGTGGTTTGTATCATACAATAATGCTTATACATAATTTCCTGTATTCATGCTTATGTCGTCTTATATATGAATATTCATAACAATGGGCAAGAAAATGGTCAACCAGATCATATGACATTCATGAAGGTGTCTCTGGCAGCTGACACCTGGTCCTCCTCTGTGTGGAGTAGAGCTCCTCCTCCTTCCCAGATGCCACTGTCTTCTCTGCCATCTGGCTGAAGCCTCTATAATCAGAGAAGAGAGGAGAGGAGAGGAGAGGAGAGGAGAGGAGAGGAGAGGAGAGGAGAAGAGAGGAGAGGAGAGGAGAGGAGAGGAGAGGAGAGGAGAGGAGAGGAGAGAGGATGATCCCTAATCAACCTCTGGCCTCTACTCCCAACCTCTTCATATAGATCGGAAAGACTTGTGAGATAGGTATAGGCAATATAATAGTACTCCCACCATTGATTTAAATTGAAATATATTGAAAATCTAAAATATAAGACGACACTCAAGAATGTTAAAATGAAGCGACATGTTTCCACACTTCAAAATCAGTAATTTTATGGACAATGATTTATCTAGTCAGACATAACAAAGTGTGACTGCTCATTAGTCCCTATGTATTCCTGTTGGTTCCTATGATGCTATTACTGTTCAGGGAGAAACCAAGGACAGTCGGGGGTGGGGTGGGGTGGCGGGGGGGGGGGATACACTGTTCCACGATACACTGTTCCACCTATCACAGCTGCACAAGCCATCCTCAAGGGCTGATGGGTAATTCCCATGATTCTTGTGGAGGCTAAGCTGGTCCTGTGGGCCATCGGATATGTGGTGGCAGCAATGCTGGTGGGTGTATGTGTATATATATGTGTGTGTGTGTGTGTGTGTGTGTGTGTGTGTGTGTGTGTCTGTGTGTGTGTGTGTGTGTGTGTGTGTGTGTGTGTGTGTGTGTGTGTGTGTGTGTGTGTGTGTGTGTGTGTGTGTGTGTGTGAGGACTGAAGGATGGAGATAAGAGTGCCGGCCTCGTCTGGCTCTTGTCACTAATCCCGGAAGGCGAGAAAGTGGCCGACGATCCTGTGTCATTCCCTGATATCCCAGCCTGTTCCGATTCTACGGTATCCAAACGCTGCCCTTGTAAGGATGGGACTCAGTGCTGTGCATTTTAATGAGGGGAAGAGATGGCAACAGGGTGTGCTTGTGCATTTGGTAGCAATTTTAGACTGACCGGGAAGAGGGGGATGCTAACAAAATGAATCACACTCACTTATATCTGCCATTTAGCTGACGCTTTTATCCAAAGCGGCTTACATTGCAGTGGGTGCATATATTTCTCAGTATATATGGTCCCAGCGGCAATCAAACCCAAAACCTTAGCGTTGTTAACGCCATGCTCTACCAACTGAGCCACAGAGGGCCACTTAAGTAGGCTACTGACTATGCAGACCAGCATGTCATTAAATTAGCTCTGAATGCAGTGTACGAACCAGAGGTTCATGGAGGCACTCTCAAACAAAGGTCTAGGTGAAGTAGCTAACAGTGTATGTCAACTGGAAACTGATGCAAAAAAATAAACAGTAAAGAACACAAACCCAATTGAGTGAGGCACTGACTATTGGAAAATTCTACACTTGATTAACAAATGAAAGAAAAGGAAATTCCTGAAGAAACTTAGTGGGCTTACAAGGTCTTATTTTGGTAGTTGATCAAATTAAAAGATGGTTTGGACTATAAATAGTCTGCTAGATGGATAGATAGATAGATAGATAGATAGATAGATAGATAGATAGATAGATGGATAGATAGATAGATAGATAGATAGATAGATAGATAGAGAGGGAGTGTAAATGTGCTTAATGTTTAAATCTGTATAGAAGTTATTTAAGTAGAGTCAGTCTACACATTTTAAAGTTGAATTTAGGCGTCAAGCATAAAATATGAAGAAGTGGATACATCTTTTAAATGTCCCCATTCAGAGCAAATGGCCAAAAGTATAAATGCTATGAAAAATATTTTTTCAAGCAACTCAGGTTACACAAGTAACACCTGGGCATTTAAAGGTTGATTTGAAGGTAACACAGTAGGTTAAGCAAAAAGTGTAAATAGTACCAAAAGTCTGAATGGAAGTTCTTTAAGTGAAGTCAGTCTACACAGATAGATAGATAGATAGATAGATAGATAGATAGATAGATAGATAGACGTGCTCAAGCAAACACACATGCATGCACGCACACACATACCAGTTAACCCACTCAGTTATATATTACAACTTTAGTATCACACTTAAACAACAACTACCAAGCTACACCAAACCAAGCTCTTTTTCTATAACCACATTACACCCATATGCCAATTTAATGCAAACCCTCTGGTAGTGTAGTTTCCAAATTGATGATTTGAAAAAAAAAAGAAGGAAAATGGTCCTCCAAAGTCAGATTCATTTGAATAAATGAATAATTTAGAGCAGAAAGGATTTGGGGGACCCTTAAATTGTAAAAAAAAACCAAAAAACTATTTTTCATAAATTCATAATTCATAAGTTGAGCGCAGAGGGATGTCGGGTGCAGGGCTAGACATGTTCAGAGGGGTGAGCAATGGGTGGTGGGGGGATAGAGGGCCTCCTCTAAAGGCTGCTCAGAGAACCAGAAAATGTGCATCTCCTCTCCCTTCCTCTCCCCTCTCCTCCCCTCCTCTCCTCCTCCCCTCCTCTCCTCGCAGCGTGTTACTGGAAGTCTTCCTCCCTAGATCATTTGAATAGTTAATGAAGAGAAAAAGAAACAGACCCAAAAAGTAAACAATTAAAGTTTCATCAAAGGTTATCGCGTCATTATGGTTATACAGCCACATGTGAGTCTGTGATATTTTATGAAAGGGAGCTTCAGGCACTCTGGAGTAAATTGGGCCACTCTCTGTAGCTGGGTCCCATCTCTAACTCGCTTCATTATCCTGCTGTACTATACAGACAATGAGAACGCCCAGCCTCAACTTAGCTCAGACGATGAGCTCATTTCCTTTCATTAGAACACCACAGGCTTATTACAACGATGAGGTTTTCATTACAGCAGACACTTGTGATTTTCTAACCATTACCATACAATGTACCTGAGAACGTAATGGGGGGGAGGGAGGGGGGGGGGGGGGGGGGCGGATGGTAAAAGGATAATCAGTGTCTATTGTTCCTGTTGTTTATACCTATTTATTCCCGTACTCAATCCATTGATCAGCCCGAATGGTTCATTACAACAGGGTAGGACATGACTGACATGTCGAGGGAAGAGAGGGTCGGTGGGAGCATGTGGCAGACAAAGAGGGGGAGGGAGAGAGAGAACATGGGAAAGGAAGAAGAAAAGGAGGAAGAAATGAGAGGATTAGAGGAGGGAGAGAAGACTCAGACCGAGAGACCATCACATTACTGAGGCAGAGGCCAAATGAGATGGTGACTTCACTGCATCTCACCAGAGTAGCTTGTCCTCTTCTGGACATTGTCTTAGGTCAGATAGAACCACTCCACGGGGCCATCATCTAATAAGAGTGACACCACCTGTTGGAGGGGCGGAAAAAAAGAACATCAGTCAGTTACAGCAGCGTAGAGTAAGCCCTAAACTCCTCACCCTGCCGCTAGATAGGCTTCTCAGCCGAAGGAGCCTGAGCGCTTCGCTAAAACGCCGCCAAGCAGAAACTTACAAAGCAATAGGACACAGCCTGGGGAGAGATTGGAAGCTGTCTGGGGAAGAAGTCGGAAGCCAATTACTTTTGGATAAGTTTGACGTCAGCTGAAATATGTTTCTCAATTGTTTAACCTTTCTTCTCCTCCTTGTCTCCTTCGTGGACGCACTGATCTGAAAACATACAGGATGGTGAAAGCAATACATAAGAGGCCAACAGTACAAGAGTGTGCTGTGATTTCCTGTACTGTTGTTTTACATCAGTGTGGATGAGGAAAGGAAGCCACTGATGACTATAAGAGGTGCAGTCTTGTTTTATAATGCAGCTGGTTTCAGCCTGTCAGCAGTAATACATCACACTAATGGCAGTAGCCCAATACTGTCTGTCTCACACAATCTGCATCTGCTTAGGGACCATTAGAATATGTTCTTTTTCTCTCTTTTTCTGTGTGTGTGTGTGTGTATGAAAGAGAGAGTGAGTGTGTGTGTGTGTGTGAGAGAGAGAGAGAGAGAGTGTGTGTGTGTGTGTGTGTGTGTGTGTGTGTGTGTGTGTGTGTCTGTACGCCTCAGCTCCTCTCAGCAGGGAGTGTGAAGAGGTATTGATTTTTTGTCTAGAAAAAAGGAAACCGGTACATAGTGCCATCCTCCGGAGTGCCAAAAGGTACAGAGTGTCATCTCCACTGCACCAAAAGATTCTCAGGGTGGGTTCTCACATATTTTCTTTTCTTTTCTTTATTGTTGTGTAGTTTTGAGATTAAGGAGTGACCCCATGGAGAGCAATGCTACCGCATTGGCTCTCTCTCTCTATCTACTGTAAGTCTGTCTGTCTGTCTGTCTGTCTGTCTGTTTCTCTTTCTTTCTATATCCCTCTGTTCATTTCCATCTCTATTCCTCTATGCTCTATCACTCTGTCATACTCACACATATTTTCCTTTCTCTCCTTCTGTGGCACACAAACTAATGATAAGTAATCTTACAATTAGTCATTGGGTAAAAAATAAAGTAGTTACAACCAGACATGTAATTATTTTTAATGGCAGCACTATTACTGTATACAGGTAATAACTCTTCCACACAATATTACAGCAACAGCTCTGGAAGCAGAACCTGGAAAATATTCAAACTGAATTGAACAGAATTCCTCTTCCTCCCTCAGGGGCTGATCTCTTGAGTGGCTCTCAGGCTTAGTGTGAATTCCCCTGGTAGCCCTCTCCTGATCAGTTCCTCACGGAGCTGAAGAGAGAACACAGAGGTGCTGGTTGGAGGAGACTTGAGGAGTATGAAGCTGTCTGATCTGACAGTGTCACACTGACCTGCGGTAAGACCACATCTCTGATGTAAGCATCTGTTTGTGGAGTCAGAGAGGAGAGACTCACCCTCAATCCAACTACAATTCCTGTGGATATACAACATTATTACACATAAAACACATAC
This sequence comes from Argentina silus, assembly GCF_951799395.1. Lineage (NCBI taxonomy): Eukaryota > Metazoa > Chordata > Actinopteri > Argentiniformes > Argentinidae > Argentina > Argentina silus. Next base: position 6,491,400 of record NC_139656.1, on the reverse strand, counting down.
ACACACACACGCTCTCTCTTTCACTCACACACTCACACACACACACACACACACACACACACACGCACGCATGCACACCCCCATATTTAATGTGTATACGGTATTCAAAAACATCTTATCTTTACACAGAAGTTACTTACTGGGCCCATCACTTGTGATAGTATTTCCCACTTCATTGGTTGTTGGAGCGATGGTTGGAATTGGAGTAGTAAGGTATTTAGTAGTTGTGTGTGCCTGGGTGGTTGTGAGCTGGGTGGTTGAATGGGTGATAGTCACAGATGTAGTTGTTAAAGTGGATAAAACAGGTGTGGTTGTGAGTATTGTTGTCTGAGCAGGAGTGGTTGTAGGTTTGACTGTAGTTGTGAGTGTTGTCGTCAGAGTAGGACTGGTTGTAGGTTTGGCTGTAGTTGTGAGTATTGTCGTCAGAGTAGGACTGGTTGTAGGTTTGGCTGTAGTTGTGAGTATTGTTGTTTGGGCAGGAGTGGCTGTAGGTTTGGCTGTAGTTGTGAGTATTGTTGTCTGGGCAGGAGTGGTTGTAGGTTTGGCTGTAGTTGTGAGTATTGTTGTTTGGGCAGGAGTGGTTGTAGGTTTGGCTGTAGTTGTGAGTATTGTTGTCTGGGCAGGAGTGGCTGTAGGTTTGGCTGTAGTTGTGAGTATTGTCGTCAGAGTAGGACTGGTTGTAGGTTTGGCTGTAGTTGTGAGTATTGTTGTCTGGGCAGGAGTGGCTGTAGGTTTGGCTGTAGTTGTAAGTATTGTTGTCTGGGCAGGAGTGGTTGTAGGTTTGGCTGTAGTTGTAAGTATTGTTGTCTGGGCAGGAGTGGTTGTAGGTTTGGCTGTAGTTGTGAGTATTGTTGTTTGGGCAGGAGTGGTTGTAGGTTTGGCTGTAGTTGTGAGTATTGTTGTCTGGGCAGGAGTGGCTGTTGGTTTGGCTGTAGTTGTGAGTATTGTCGTCTGGGCAGGAGTGGTTGTAGGTTTGGCTGTAGTTGCAATTGCTGTAGAACACAGACACATTGATTGATCTTAAAGAGTGAGAATCAGCACACCAGGAAGGGAATGGATATGCAGGAGGAAGTATTATATACTGGACGCACCACTTGGGTTTCCAACGCTGACAATGACACATCGTAGCTCAGACTGATACTTAGAACTGAAATGATGAACATATGTGAAATTTGATCATTTAGACACAGTATTCAACACAGATTCTGAAAACAAACCACACACAGTTGAAACTATGCAGTTGTTGAAAAGAGTGGCCCTTTAGAACAATCAAAACATTGCTATTCTTACTGTGTGGCCTGCTGTTGCTAGTTTCCAGTGATTTTACCCTCACTGACTCAATGGAAGTCATCAATTTTTAATCAGTGGGATTAAAGGAAGACCTATACAAATTGGGGTACGTTTATGGGGACTCACCTGCCATCCACTCCTTGAGCGATGAAGCAGATGGGATGGTGCTCTCCGTCCTCTGCCTCTGTGGGCGTCCATCTTAAGACATACACTCCCAAGGCAGTCCTGTTCTCTGTTATGTTTTGAGGACCACTGACCAGCAAGTCAGAAACCCTTAGAAGCACAAAAATATAACACTGTTAACATTTAATTGCAGCCTGACCACCATGTTTTTGTATTCATCAAGCATAATGAAACGTTATTGCTTACACCCATCCATTACTTTCAGATGTACACAAAGTGATCGAGGCATTGCTTTCGGACAGATAGCATGACTCTGTTACACTGAGTTCTACGCTAATAGTTCAGACGAGGTGCTAGAATGACAACACCTGGCGTAAGACAATAGGGATGGAGGATGATTTGGCATTGGGTAGATATAACATGCACTCTATGGGCAGTGCTGCCACCCAGTGGTGAATAATAGTGTCTCACGTTGAGTTAGTGGCCTCTGCCCAGACAGTGATTTCCAGTGTCTGGTTGACTGGGGTGTACAGCAGAGCTCCGTTCGCTGGAGTCGGGTGCAGGAACCTGGGGAGATACTCCCCCTCTGTACAGGAGGTCACAGAGACATCCACTGGAAGCCAGTAAGACTAGGTTAGTGAAATACTGTGCATATGGATCTGATACCATGATATGATACCCCAAAGTGCCTATTACTGTATGCTGTAGGGTTGGCAACTCTGTACAAAACATATCCTGTATACTGATTTTTCAATTCACTGAATCGATTTAACTTTACTTTCATTAAGTGGCTGCAATAGTGACTGACTCCACCCTTTCAGCATTGGGCATTTTGCTAGTCATATGAGTCAAAAGTGGCAGATAACATTGTTGAACTGCGTGTTGCACGTTAAATATTTTTTATCTACCTGTCACTCCAAAGTGTACTGGCAGTTTGCTGAGTGGGTCGACTGAGGGGTTCCTGAGAGACTGGGAGCCATTGGTGTAGGTGAGGTTGATGGGCTGAGTTGGGAAGTCCTCCATCATCAGCTGAACAACATAACTGGCAGGATTAGATACATTGGGCCGAAACGATAAAGTGCAGGACCGCTATGGGAGAGGAATGGAGACAAAAAAGACGAATAGGTGTTTAGCTATTTATTTTACTCTTACTGTAGCCATCCAAAAGAGGGCTTGAATAACAGCAGGGTAACTCTTATACTATAATGACTCAGCTTGGGGTCATGGCAGCACATTTCTCTGTGGTTGGCTGGATACTCACTACTTGCAGTGTGAAAATAACAGGAGGGGTACATTGTGCACACTCATGGTTCTTTGACTCTGCAAATCTGCATTTGACCTGGTCTCCATCTGGGTCATAGGCCAACAGTTTGTAATCTCTTGGACAATTTATAGGAACACTGGAGGAGAGAGAGAGAGAGAGAGAGAGAGAGAGAGAGAGAGAGAGATGTCACTCTATGACAGATGATTGTGTGGATTTGTTTGTAATTGGGTAAACTACAGGCCAAAAGAGAAAAGACTGTAGGATACGTGAATAGAGAAAAGACTGTAGGATACGTGAATAGAGAAAAGACTGTAGGATACGTGAATAGAGAAAAGACTGTAGGATACGTGAATAGAGAAAAGACTGTAGGATACGTGAATAGAGAAAAGACTGTAGGATACTTACCGTAATAGAGGTAAGATGGTGGTCTGTGGCGATCGGTTAGCTGTCCCTGTGTCAGACCTGACCCCAAGATCCACAAGAGTACGTAGCTCCCAATTTTGAACATTATCAGCATTGACTATCCAATTTCCCCCCTGAAAGCTGTAATGACAGATGAGATGATGAGATCAAGGAAAAGGTTACATTACTGTCATCTTACTTACTTCTTAACACTGATTTTGCATTAAATACTTTATTTTAGTTGGTTACAGTATACATTGTATGGTACCTGCACCATGCCTGTATTGTGTTGTTTAGATTATTACTGTTGCCAAAGATATTGCCCAGAAAAGGGATAACATAGAGCTCACCACTTTTTGTCTTTATCATTATTCTCACCTCAGTTCAAATGGTGCGTTAGTGGAAACATGTCTAGTCATGACTCCCTCTGTGAGGCACCAGTCCCCAACGGCCCCTCCAGTCCCCAGCACATCTACAATACCAAGCACTAAACTGGTTTGGGTCCCACAGTCCCCACTGGCACAATCCCAGGTGTCTGACTGACTGCATTGATGGAATGCATACTTGTATCGAAGGTCCACCTACAATGATACAGTCTATGTCACATTTGACCATCACTTCAGACACATTTCAAGATTGCTCTCTGTACTGACTGAAACCAAGAAAAGAAAATATCATCGAAAATGATAATCATTTCAAATAGTAACTCTGATACTGAAAGCTTTTTTTTTGATTTTCTAACAATATAGTGATAATACCACAGATCTATCAGCATTACATTATACCTTTACCTTATTATGTTAAATGTTCATATATTGCTGTAGATATTCATTAACTCTGGGTGCAACAAGAATCCATTTCCGTTTTCCTGTCATATTAAATGTCTTGTATCTAATATTCCTGTCATATTAAATGTCTAATGTCCTTTATCTTTATCTGTATTTATCTTTATCTTTGAATCTTCTGGAACAAATAAGTTGAAAATGTGTTGTATGGATGCAGAGGTCTTACCCTGAGAGATCCGTCTGTGTTGTTCCCTTTGGGGGTGAAGGTCATGGTTCCCCCATAGAAGTGGGAGGCCCAGGAGCTGGAGACCAGCAGCAACAGCAGCAGCAACAGCAGCGGGGACGGAAACATGGTGTCTGTGTGACTTCTGAAGAAAGACTCTGCTTTTTACACACAAACAAACACGCACACACGCACACATTGTGTCAGGAATGCATTGTACCAAGCATACACGCACACACACATGGAAATACATTGTAATTTCACTCTGAGTAAGGAGGAGGAACACTGGAATGAGGATGAGGTTTTATACTGTAGCTCTGCTTACATGGAAACTTAAGATTAGATTAGATTCAACTTTATTGTCATTGTGCAGAGTACAAGTACAGAGACAACGAAATGAAGTTAGCGTCTAACCAGAAGTGCAAAAAAGTGCAGTGTGAACAATATATACAGGTAGTGCAGTATATGAGCAGTATAAGTAGTGCAGTATAAGTATAAGTATAAGTAGTGCAGTGTAGCAGTATATGTATTAACAGTAACATTATAAGCAGAATAAATAGAATGCAGTATGAACAGTATAAGCAGCATATGAGCTGTATAGGCAGTGCAGTGCAGTATAAGCAGTATATAAGTATATATGTATTAACAGTAACATTAAAGCAGAGTAAATATGGAATGCAGTATGAACAGTATAAACAGATATGTACAGATATGTGCAGTGTATTAACAGTAGCATTAAAAAAAATAAGGATATGTGCATTATGAACAGTATAGACAGGTATGTACAGAAGAGCAGTAGTATGTAGTATAAAGACATCAGAAGCATAGATCTCTCATATATCTTGATCTTGGTTCAGAGCAACAAGGAGAGGCTCACTGACCTGTTTTTTATCATTGGGCGTGACAGACATGGGTTTGTAATCGCCCTGACTCATTCACAAACACAATGTGTCTGTGTAATTCCTATGTAGCAGAGGCGGTTAGAACGTGATGAGTAAGGTTGCCTGAGACCTAAATACTCACAATAGGTCCCTGAGCAAATGCCTATGCTTTAGCTTAGCGTGCTAAAGTGGCTCATTGGTAGGTGGATATTTAATCCCAGACTAGTTGGACAAACTACTCATAACATGACAATACTACATAAATGTCAATAGGAGTCATGGGTCCTCAGGGTAGATTGGTAAAAGTCGTCAGAGCCGTACAAAGAGACAAAAGCCTCCAGCAGTGGGCAGAAGGGACCCTACTGTTAAGCTAAAGTCGTCAGAGCCATACAAAGAAACAAAAGCCTCCAGCAGTGGACAGAAGGGACCCTACTGTTAAGCTAATAGTGGGCTAATTGCCCACCAGAGTACAAAGGCACGCACTCTCTTTCTGTGCCATAGGGTACCTGGCCCACACATATGGACAAAAATAATACTTATAACACACTGTCATGGAGGAAATAAATGAAGGATTATTGATCCTGAGAGAGTAAGTTAAAAGAGTGATGATCAGCTGGGCCAGATAACAAGCTATGGGATCTGCAGTACTAATCAGTCAGCCAAGCTCACTTTATGAAATTAAAACATTACTTTTGGAGAGAATAAATCAGCATGCAGATATCCTCTTTGCCTGGTCACCTGAAACTGTTTTTAGCAGGGGAGGCTGGTGGATGTAAAAAATCGGATGTGTTTGATATCATTCCTCATTTCATTCCATGCATGACAATGAGTACTTCTTCCCTGGCTTTTAGCCAACTGCTATGTTGTGCCAAACAATGACAGTTGTCTTCTTGCACAAACATTTGCACAAACAAGGGCAGAGTATCCTTTCTGTATTTGAATTCCTTGACATAACTCAGATCAATACAATGGCCAAGCTTATTATGATTCGATCACTTATCATAGTACATGCTAAGTGTAAGCTAAGCAAGTGTATCTTCTAGAATATCAAACCTTGCAGTATAAAAAAAATAAAGACAAACAATCAAAAACAAGAGATCCTGCAGGTTTAATATATGCCATTTAGCTGACGCTTTTATCCAAAGCAACTTACATTGCAGTGAGTCAAACCCACAACCTAAGTGTTATTAGCGTCATGCTCTATCAAATGAGCCCCAGGTTTACACAGAAGGGGTTAACTAATCTTGAAACAAAAAAATATGTCACTAACAATGTCGCTGCCATTCACCCGGACAACCGAAAACATGTCTGGTAACTCAGACGCAAGCCATTGATCCTGAATGGATGTCAACTGAAATGCAAGGATTAGGAACTTTAGGACTTTGGAACTGCCAGTCAGTGGTCCAGAAAGCAGAGGCTATCTCAGCTTATGCCTGCTTCATGTCTCTCCACTTCCTTGCCCTCACAGAGACATGGATTACACCAGAAAACACAGCTACTCCGGCAGCCCTCTCTGATGCCTACTCCTTTTCTCATTCCCCTAGACTCTCTGGTCGAGGGGGGGGGCAAAGGACTCCTCATCTCACCTAAGTGGTCACATAATGTCCATCCGCTGTCACACCATATCCACCTTCGAATTCCATGCTGTTTCTGTCACCTCCCCTGTCAAACTTCACATTGTCGTTATCTATTGTCCAGCAGGTCAGCTTGGCCACTTCTTAGATGAGATGGATGTCCTTCTCAGCTTCTTCCCTGAGGACGGCACACCGCTCTTACTACTGGGTGACTTCAACGAAGCTTCACTCGTCTGGAGTACTTGACCTCCTCTCCTCCTTCGGCCTTACCCTGTCCCACTCTCCTCTGACTCATAAGGCAGGCAATCAGCTCGACCTTGTCTTCACCAGATCCTCCCATACCTCAAACCTTACTGTTACCCCTCTTTCAGTTTCTGATCATCATTTCGTATCCTTCTCCCTTCCCATCAAATCCATCCCCTCCCAGTCCCTTCACTGGTAGCAGCTCGCATCAGATTCAAGATCCTGGTGCTCGCCTACCGGTTGGCAAAGGGAACAGCCCCTCATTGTACTTGCAAGCAATGGTCAGCCCCCAAACCCCTGCCCGATCACTCCGCTCTTCCACCTCGGCAGGCCGCCTGGCACCGCCGCCTCTACGTGGATACAGCAGCCGCGCTACCCGGTCACGGCTTTTCACTGTCCTGGCGCCCCGCTGGTGGAACGAGTTTCCCACTGCTGTCATGACTGCAGAGTCACTACCTATCTTCCGCCGTAGATTGAAGACCCATTACTTCAGGCTACATCTTAACTGCCCCTCCTAAAGACCTCTTCATCCCCACTGCCCCCCTGTGCAAGTTTCTCTCCTGTAAATAAATAATAATAAATTAAAGAAAATGAATTGTGACTGCCAATAGCCCCTGGTCCTAGCATAGATTAATTTTTCCTATGATGACTGATGGATAGATGATTCACTTACTTAGTCAAATGTATTTGTTGTAAATGGCTTTGGATAAAAGGCGTCTGCTAAATGCCATAAATGTAAATGTAAAATGTAAATGTAACTGTGTAACACAGCACGCACGCACACACCATCACTGATCTCCTCCTTCCTCTCTGCAGGACTTATACACGTTTAGGTCAAAAAACATATTTATCATTCATCATCAGATATGCATTTCGTTTCGGGAACTGCAGACGCATGCAAAGTTGCAAATTATGCGGCACGCACAGAGTGGCACCCAAGTCATTGAGTGTTGGCCCATTGCTATGGAGACGTCACCACGTGCTATCGTTGTTGGTCGTGATTGGACTGCGCACCGGGGCGGTTCGATTGATTTGAGAAAATCCGAAACAGCTGAGTTTACAGCTGATCAGTGCGCTCATTGGAATGAACTGAACCTAAATGCCGGGCCATATATATACCGGTGGGAGGTAGCAACTCATACTACCAAGCCAGTTTGCTCCGTATTTTGTTTGCAAGGAGTGCATCGGTTGCGCAATACATCATTATAACAGGTTTGGTTTTTTTCGTTTGAAATGCTTGAAAAGTTAGCCTGCTGAGGTTGTTCGTCCACTTACCTGTGCCATGGCTACATTATCAGCTCAGACACTACCTAACTTCACCAGCTAGCCTCTGAATTACATTTTTAGCATGTGTAGCTCTCTATGCGGATTTACGATGTGAGCGAAGTGTCTGCAAAAGTGGTGACTTGTTTTCAGCATGACTCAATTTAACATTTTTAACTAGCTTGCTAACCATTCCGTGCACTGACGCCGGTAGCCATGGCAGCCAGTTTATTGCGGTTCCACTTGGCAATTTGGCTTGTTTACCTTTTTCATTTTCTCCTAGGTTGCTAGCTGTTTGTTTGAAGATGAGCTTCACCACCGCCAGCCGTAGCAGCCGGGAAAATATTCAGGCCTCTAACAGGATGGATCCATCTCGGATGCAGAGAGCCAAACAAAGAACCGTTCTGGGCGTCTTGAGTGAGAACGAGCAGCATGACCAGGTGAGTGGCTTGAGCAAGTCTTGTTGCAATCGAGGTGAATTCAACATTTGAGTTACAAAATATGCTCATCCCATCTGTTTTCAGGCAGGCCAACTTTCCAAACTTGGATCCAACTCGCACAACTCCCATACCACTCTACCGGGTTGTCCCTCAAGCTCAAGCTTTGACATATTTGTGGATGAGCCATGTGAGGTAGTGCTTCCAGCTTCTAATGAAGTGTTGGCTTCTGGACATCAGTCAGTGACTGCTGCTGATTCCTTGCAGTATAAAGATTTTCAGCTTTTCCTGGACCTGAGCTCAGGTGAGAGGTGATGCCATATGGGTTGATTTTTATTTATATTCCAGATTGTCACAGATGCATTGAAGAGTATGCCCTTGTGTTTTGCAGGATCATGCATGGACATGTCTACCCTACCTGACGATGAACCTCTGACCATGCAGGATATCTTGTATCTGGCAGAGTATGCAGAGGACATCCACCAACACTTGCGGGAGAGTGAAGTGAGCACTCCAAATGAGAAGGCTTCTATAGCTAACTGTTCAGGCACCTTGTACTTGTAGGTCTCTCTGAAGCATTTTCTAGCTGGAATGAAGTAAATGATGGCTTTATAGTACTTTGCTAGGTTTAAGTCTCCCCTTGTATGGGGGTAACTACTAACCTAGAGGTGCATGGCAGCCATTTTGCACCAGTACTCGGCCCTCATCTCTCCTTCACAGTACCAGTTGAATGTAACTGGTTTTTCAACCCTCCATTGCAGTTAAAATGCCGGCCGAAGCCTGGCTACATGAAGAAGCAGCCAGACATCACTAACTGCATGCGTGTCATCCTGGTGGACTGGCTGGTGGAGGTGGGCCAAGAGTACAAGCTGTGTGGGGAGACTATCTACCTGGCTGTCAACTACATGGACCGCTTCCTCTCTTGCATGTCTGTGCTCAGGGGCAAGCTCCAGCTGGTGGGGACTGCTGCCATACTACTGGCTGCGTAAGTAGGGGTGTACAGGGTGCCTGAGGTAATGCAGTCGATGCATCCGTTGTGACTTTTCCCCATGTGCTTAAGGCCCTTGTGTTTTGCAGGATCAATCGTTTTGTTTCCTACAAGCAGTATTAAACTGGTGACACTGCCCTTTTGCCCCTGTCTCATAGGAAATATGAGGAGATCTACCCTCCTGAGGTGGATGAGTTTGTGTACATCACAGATGACACGTACACCAAGAAGCAGCTGCTTCGTATGGAACACCTCCTCCTGAAGGTGCTGGCCTTTGACATGACTGTACCCACCACAAACCAGTTCCTCCGACAGTTTATGACCATCCAGTCGGTTTGCTCCAAGACGGAGAACCTTGCCCTGGTAAAGTCCTATTTATGCCCACTTGCTAGATTCACATCTATGCCAGTGATCTTATTCATGCCATGGTTTAGTTGGTAGAGCATGGCCTTGCAATGCTAGGGTTGTGGGTTTTATGCCTGCTGGGACCATGTATGCACTCACTGTACTTAAAGTTGCTTTAAAAATGTGACTAATGTCATGCTCACCAGTTAGTAACACTAACATGTAAAGTTGGGTTATGCTACAGTTGACTATGTTTTAATCTCAGTATGTGGCAGAGTTGAGCCTGCTAGAAGTGGACCCATTCCTACAATACATTCCATCAATGGTGGCAGCTGCAGCTTACTGTTTAGCCAACTACACCCTTAACAGTGCTCTTTGGGTGAGTGGCTGACTCATCACATTCTCCCTAAGTACCGTTTCCTGATGTATCAGGAGTTCCTTTGCGGTTTTCAAACAATGAACAACTTCTTTGACTGGTTGTTGACATGCCATAACTAGCTCATCCTCTGTTCTAGCCTGATGCCTTGTATGCCTTCACCGGTTACACCCTGGCAGAGATTGTCCCCTGTATGAAGGACCTCCACAAGCTCCACCTGAGTGCAGCGAGTCGCCCCCAACAGGCTATCAGAGACAAGTTCAAGAGCTCAAAGTAGGTCTAGTCTGAGTGATGTTTTTTTAAATATGGCAGCAGCAACTCTACATTGCATTTCTCAATTAAACTAGGATGATTCACATGGCTCTTAAAGTATCCACAATGCGTGCTCTTATTGCACATGCAGTGATTTGTCTTCGGGTCGCTGTTTGCTAAAACTGGATTGTATTTGGTGTGGATGCAGTTTTGGTAATGGTGTCTGACTTTTCTTTCTCTGCAGGTATGGCAATGTGTCGCTGATAACTCCACTTATTGCTCTGCCTTTTCACTGAACCTGCTGGGGCCTACTTGAAGATGGGATCACAACACAGCGCTTACCTCCCTTTGTAGATACTGGATGTGTGATTTTTATGGGATTGCTTTTAATGTTTTAATCAATTATTTTTTTTAAGCTGTTTATCCTAGGTAGCTTATAGGTAGCTATCAAGTAAACAATATTTTAAAAACTTGTTTCTTAACTACAAACTCTTGAATACCTAAAGTGCTAGTCTGAAGAGCTCAGGAATTTTCCCATGTCTGTAAGTGTATTTGAAACAGATGGTTTTGAATCCATTTTGTTTTAACTGTACCAAGTCAATTTGGTTGTCACTGCTGCAGAATCATGGTCTTCAGACTGCACCTTGTATGTTCCATCATGAGATTAAACCAGACAAATTGCCTACAGTTTGCCTCTGTGCTTTGCTTTACAATGGAACTACTCAATTCCCTGCTTTTAGTGTTTACTGTCACTTGCAAGGGGCACTTTTTTTTTTAACCTATTGATTATCTTTAGCTCCATACTAGTGGGTACATTTTCTGTTCAGTAGTTGGAAGTTACCCCCTGTGAAAATATTCTGATTCAGAACTCATAAGGGCAAGACTTGACTGGTATCCATGAAATCTGAGTCGTTTTTATACAAATCAAATGACTTCTTAGGGGGACACCTAGTGGCAATGGAGCCGTAGGACATTTTTCCCTACACAGGTGATTGGCCAATTCGGCCAAGCGGGTTTGGTTGTGTAGTCGGTCATGTGAGATGAATCTGTTTGGGGACAACGAGAGACAGTAAGATGAGCGTTTGTTGAAGTCAAAGATAATACTTAGGCCTCTATTCTGGCAAATGGCTCAAATCTTCCAGTTTTGAGAGCAACTATTGGTTTTCTTTTACTTTCAATTGTTCCTGGAGTTTGAAATAATAGCCTACGGGATTTTTGCTGTCAAATACAAGGGTAAGTTAATTAACATTCATTGGGAATGGGATCCGTCTGGTCTGAACTGACTAAATACCTCTGTATTTAGAACAAGTTAAGTATCGTGTACTGTGCTAGTTGAGCTCTAAAGGCATAATCTGAATAGTTTTGTGACAGAAAAAACACTTCTGTGAAATGAAGAACAGTTTCCATACCACTGTCTAAATAATAATAATGGCTCTTTAGCACACGCTGAATGTTCTTGTCGGACAGGTAGAACCCGACGTACATTACTGACAAACCCTGAAGCGCATAGCTAAGAGCAAGGACATGGAGTTAAATACGCCCATTACTGCGCTAAAAAATATTTGCAGTACACTTGTCTTTCTTTGGCAAATAATAACAGTAAATACGTTGGTTCCTCTGTCCGCCATCGTGGAAACAAATTTGTATTAACTCATTAATTAATTAATAACTTTTTGGGGTAGGCTATCCAGGTTTCATTCCGTTGCTTTTTATGTCCCTCTCCATCCAAAGATTAGATCTCCAGTCTCCCAGGCATGGAGTTGGCTGAGCCAGCTGAGCTGTTGCTCATAAAGGACCAGTACGACCGGGCGTTGGAGTGCCTGACCCGGGGGCTGGCGGCTGATGAGGCTGGGAGAACACCGGAGGCCCTGGAGCTCTACAGGAGGGGCAGGCAGCACCTCACCCAGGGACTGGAGGTGCCCACTGGGGCGGAGAGGCACCAGGGTGCTCCCTGGGACACAGCCAGGCAACTACAGCAGAAGATGAGGGAGACTCTGAGGAACATCACCACTCGCCTCACCGGCCTGGAGACGGCAGAGCTGTCGATAGATGTCCAACGGGGACCAGTGTTGGTGGACCTCCCTCCCCAGCATCTCTATCCCACCCTGGGACCAATGATGCAGCCTTCTACCAGTCCCCTCCACCACCTTTACCCCACACTGCCTGTCTTCACCACCCAGTCCCCAGCTTCAGCCAGGCCATCGCCCCTCAGAGCGACCCTCACAGACAGCCTCCCTGCTGGGGCTTTGGGCACCATGGCCCCCTCTCTGCCCGTCCTCCCTCCCATGGCCCTGGGGGTCCCTGGAGAGCAGCCTCCAGCCTACACACCCCAGCCCACAGACGGGCACCACAGCCTGGCCTACAGCCCTGCTGGAGGGGGACTGGGGGGGCAGCGTGCTGGGGTATCAGGGCGAGCTTCTCAGGGCCTGGGCGGAGGAGGAGGAGGGGGGGATGGAGAGGAGCTTCTGTTCCTCCCACGGGGGGTACAAATGTTTTTTGTGACGGCAGACGGAGAGGTCAGCGCTCCGTCCTACCCAGGGTACCTACGCATCATCAGGTTCAGCAGTCAGCGCAAGGATGGGCCTAACGGAGGACCCTCAGCCTTCTTACATGTAAGGAGAATCTGGAGAGTGTATGTGTTTGGTTGTTTATTTGTGTGTGTGTGTGTGTGTGTGTGTGTGTGTGTGTGCGTGCGCGCGCTGAAGTGAATGTGATAAGGGTGGGTGAGTGAGAGAGTTATAGAGTAGAGAGAGGATGAGGGTGTGGATGACTTCTGAGTTTGGGGTTGTGGGGAGTAAACAATTATAAGATTAAAAAAAAAGAAAAGAAAAAGGTTGTTGTGATACATACACATTTGTCTGTTGCTGTTATCAGTTTTCCTAGATATGCTGTGCGAGGGGTTCCACATTACTTGTTCAATATTTCCAGACCTCTGTTTACTGGACGCTCTATAACTCCCCCACAGTGGTGATGATGAGGTCATGAAGATGCTGGGAGATTACGCTGTGCACACAGCTGAATGAGACGGCCATTACGTGTCTTGATGCTCCTCTCATGAAACCGACTGAGCTGTGTCTTTGTGTCAGAGATGCATCTTAATGCAATACGCCCTGAATGATTTCTGTGCCTTTTGGACCAGTTGGATCCTGCAGTCGAGACTTTGCTCAACAACAGCATGTGATTGTTGAGTCAAAGGCTCATCTCAAAACCAAAGGTTACTACTGTGTCTAATCAGTCTGTCAAAGCCTCAAGACTCAAGATGCACTCTGAAACCTTGTGGAAAGTGTGATGGATATGGTAGCAATACATTGCCAATACATATCCACAGTATAGGTGTTAACCAATATGTGTTGTACACCACCTAGCAAAAGCTAATCTTTGTACTAATGTCATCCAAAGACATTACATTATGGAGTTATAAGAATGAACACACTGCACTGTAAATCCTGTTGTATGGCCTATGTCTCTCCCCAGGCCTGTGTTAGCTACCCTGCCCTGCTGAATTAAAGTCTAGTGTTCTGGGCAGCTCTGTGTCCCAGTAGTACAATGGCCCCAGTAACCGATGACTCTGCACTTCTGTTGTGTTGGTGGCCAGAGCGCTGTGCCCTCACAGGGGTCAGACTGAATACCTCTGGCACACTGAAGTTTGCCTGCCTGCCTGCCTGCCTGCCTGCCTGCCTGCTTGCCTGCTTGCCTTGCTGGCACTGGTCACCCTCTAGGTGCCAACCATACACAGTGGCTTACTGCAGTGGGTGGACATGGACAAAGAATGATGTTTGTTGTCTCTTAAGGACAGTCATACAAGCTCACAGACACGGAGGGTCATGACATTGGCTAGACATGGGTATAAGAAGGTCCTTGTGTGTCTGTGACTAGCTGTACCTGCTGATTGCCTACACCCCTCTACTGCTCTCTAACCTGTGTGTGTGTGTGTGTGTGTGTGTGTGTTACAGGTTTGTGACTGGCTCTACCCGCTGATGATAGACACCCCAGTGCTTCTCTCTAACTCTGGGATCTTCATGTTCCCTGACACCATGGCGGGGACCCCGGGGTCCTACGTGGGCGTGGTGCTGTCCTCTGAGATGCCTGCGTCTGACAGAGACATGTTTCAGGACCTACTCTCCCAGCTCACTGAGCTCAGGATCCAGGTGGCTGTAGTTGAATGATAATGGTGTTGTTGAGCACACACACACACACACACACATGTGGGCATGTGCGCATATGGGAATTCAGCTGGTCACATTTGTCTGTGGGAGAGAGGGGGGATTTCATGGATTTGCAGTTTATTGTTTTGCTCTCAGGAGAGATAGATTCCAGTGTGTGTATGAGGGACTGGTTAGGCCAATGAGGGACTGGTTAGGCCACCATGCTTATTCTTGTGTTCCTTCTGTATGTCACATAAACACAAATATGGGAATTTATCAGATAGGATATCAACCTGTTTTAGACGTTTTCTAGCTTTTATCAAATAACACCATATGGTGTTGAATGCGCAGTCAGGCAGCTAGGCACATTGTGCAATGAATAAACCAACACATTTAGACACATTTTCTTCATGTTTCTGTCTCACCACTTGGCAGCTGAACACCACAGTTCTTTTCCTGTTGTGGGTGTAAACACACCGGTCCTGCTAAGCTACTCAGCAGCTGTGAGAGCCTGTGTAAAAAAAGTGGTGGTGAATCCATGTATATGCCAGGGATTAGCCTGCTGAATTAGTTGAATTTATATAGAACTTTTCCACCAGGTGCTCAAAGCGTTTCACATTGTATGTGGCCCGAATCTCACCTAACCCAGTACTAAGATGTAGTACCCACATTCTTACAGTATGCCAACTCATGATAAGTGCTAATATTTACTGCATGACCTCTTATCCTGTCTGTCAGGCTCCAGAGGAGGGAGTGGGTTCAGAGGGCATAAACCTGAGTGAGAAGGTCCCCATTGGTCCCCCTGGGGAGGGGGCAGGAGTCACTGGAGGGGCGTTTGGGGATGAGAAGCCCCCGCTTCCTGAGTGGAGCGAGAAGATGGCCCAAGGCATCCTGGCAGGTACACTGAGAAAGATAATAATGATAGTCCTCCTGGCTGGTATAAAGATAATAGTGATAGTCCTCCTGGCTGGTTTAAAGATAATAGTGATAGTCCTCCTGGCTGGTATAAAGATAATAATGATAGTCCTCCTGGCTGGTATAAAGATAATAGTGATAGTCCTCCTGGCTGGTTTAAAGATAATAGTGATAGTCCTCCTGGCTGGTTTAAAGATAATAGTGATAGTCCTCCTGGCTGGTTTAAAGATAATAGTGATAGTCCTCCTGGCTGGTTTAAAGATAATAATGGTAGTCCTCCTGGCTGGCTTCAATATTGTTGTAAGCCGGAAGTCACATTGTGAATGATGATGTCCTATTGCTCTTGGTCTCTAAACTACCCACTAGAGAGCAGTGTTTATCAATAAAAATTGGTCACATTTTTCCTCTCAAGGGTTCACAGCTGGGCTGCACTGAGGTGTTCAGTGAGGAGATCACACACTACTATTGTGTTATTACAGCTGGAGAGTACACACTGGCAGGGGTCATACAAAGCTACAGTGGAATGTGTGGTGCAATGTAGCAGAGTCAGACAGTCTACACTCTAGAGTGAACTTAGAAAATGTGATGCAACCGTTAACAGTCAACTTTGTTCTATATCAAATATAGTTTTTGTCACAGAATTTTAACCATGATACACACACATGCCACATTCCTGTCCAATACTGTCCCCCCACAGGTGCAACGTGGCTGAGTAAGGGTTTTGTGAAGGGAGCCGAAGCCACTGGCAAGGCCATCCACAAGGGGGCGTCTAAGCTGCGTGAGCACATCACCCCTGAGAACATACCTGCTGAAGTCAGCCCCAAGGTCACCAAGGGCCTGCACGTAGCCAAACAGGCCACCGGGGGCGCTGTAAGGGTCAGTCAGTTCCTGGGTAAGGATTTGAGTGTTCACTTACCCTAGTCCTGGAAACAACGGATGGTCATGGCCTTCAAAATGCCTACTCTCCAGGTGTTGCTGACTCCAGCGAACTCCAGATTGTGTGTGTGCGTGTGTGCGTGTGTGTGTCTGTACTCATGCCTGTATGTGTGTGTTTGCAGTGGACGGAGTGTGTACAGTAGCGGGGTGTGTGGGGGATAAGCTGGCACCTCATGTGAAGAAGCATGGCAGCAAGTTGATCCCAGAGTCCATGAAGAAGACCAAAGATGGCCGCTCCAACCTGGACGGAGCTATGGTGGTGGCAGCTAGCAGTATGCAGGGTACACACACACACACAAACACACGCACACGCACACACACACACACACACACACACACACACACACACACACACACACGCACACACACAGACACTCACACAGACACTCACACATTAGATATTCTTAAACAGCTCCACATTTCGTAAACAATAACACGTTAATTTTATTTATACACTTGAAAGATGAGAGTTATATGCCGAGACACTTGAAGCACAGTTGGTGACATTACTCCTACATTAGTTCAGAGTTCTAAGTATTCACTATGTGTCTCCTACAAAGGTCTTTCGACTATGTGGACTGGTTTGGAAACGGGAGCAAAGAATATTGGCAAAAGCGTAGCGTCAGAGACTGTCACGACTATGAAGCATAAGTGAGTTCCTCCATCTCCTTTCCTGCATGTAACCTTCACTATATATTATAAATCTGTCCTTCTTTACTAAGGGCTACGCTGTTCTCTTTGCTTTTCAAACCTACCTATTAATTATTTTTAGCCTGGGTGCTATTCTGTTTCTGCTTTAGTTGGTCCTCATATGGCACTGCAATAATGTAGCGCTGTTCAATGCAAAAACAGTCTGGCACTGAAGCTAAATTCTTGGAGCTTTGGGAGAAATAATATTATTTCATACCTCTCTTTTTCAGATTTAGGGGTCTAGAGAATCTTTTAGACAGCCCCAGCAACATATGACTGCATGGGAAAAGACAAAGACTTGTGAACTGACCCCTGTGACTATTGACAACATCCCTCTGTGACTAACTCTAACCTTGTCAGAAAACAACCCTTAGTCACTACCTTTTCATAAAATACAGATCTGAAGCAACTGATAGGTAAAAGCTATATGAAGAAGGCTCCTTTGAGCCAATTGCGAGGCTGATAGAACCATCACAATAATAACCACACTTATTCGCGTTCCTCAAATCTGCAAACACTGAAGAGGCAGGGCTAGAGGTGGTTTTTGGACTGGGTGTCTGTCTGGTCTGTAGGGGTCCTTCCTGGCCTGTTTATGTCAAGGGCAGCTAAATGCCTGCGTGTATTGGGTGGTGGTCCTGCCGTTCCTATGTGATACCTCTTTCTTGCTTTGTTACTAATAAAACTGATATGAATTCACATAACGCACAGTGTTCCCTCTTCTTCTTTGTCTGTACCATGATGCTGTCCTGTATACTGTATCCCCATGGATAGCAGTGAGCGCTCTCCAGTCCCACACTTCCATGTCAGCTTTCATTCTCTATGGCTGCCATATTTAGGGTGCACCTGGCTTCCTATCCTTGCCTCCTTTCCTTCATCCACTCTGATGGGGTTTAAAAGCCATGTTGGGGAACATACAGTACTGGTGGACTACATATCCCAGTGTCCTCCTCTCCCAATGCCTCTCTAACCCCACCCACTATCGTCTATGGTGAAGGTACGGTGACGATGCAGGGAAAGCCACAGACACTGCCGTCCAATCAGTGATCAATGTTGGTGTGACCACGTTCAACATGGATAACCTGGGCATCAAGGCCATACTGAAGACCACAGGCAAGAAGACCGCCAAGGCTTTGATCAAAGACCACAGCCACACAGTCAACGGGGGACAACCTGAGAGAGAGGGGGAGGAGAAGAGGAAGGAAGAGGAAGAGGAAGAAAAGAAGAAATAGATGCCATGTTGATTCCTTGGCCTGATTCCATTTCAGCCCCTAACCCCTATCCTTTTTGTGTTTGCACAGATCTGGAAGGTCAGGTTAGATGTAAGCAATATGGTGATGGTGGTTCCACCTAGCCCTCAACAACAAGGTAAAGGAGCTCAGGCCATATTATAAACACCTATCCAGTCATTTCAAGTCTGTGGGGCTAGGCACCGAAATGTAACTTGGCCATTTGTTCATTCTCTAGCTCTGTCGAGCATCTTTCTTGTGAATTGTGCTCATTTTCCTAAGAGGATAATGTCTGTAGAGTTTGTAAAGTGGTTGAAATACTTGAAGTTATGAATATGGTAAAACATGTTACAGTTCAGACAATAGTTAAGACTTCATACTTGTATATCTGTTACTTAACCCCATTGAATGTGAAGCCATGTTAATGAAGGATTATTTTATGTGTAAAACTACCTGTTTTACTGTTTGTTTTTTATTACTTACTACCAAAATACAGTGTTGTTACTTTAGCCTACCATTGGGGATGCTATTGCTGCCTGTCCTATGTGCCGTGCTTTGTCATTAAATCGTTTGAAAACCGTAATGCAATCATGAAGCTGTATCATGTGAACTTGATTTTATCATCCATTTTGGACTTTTATCAATCTCTCTGTTCTAACACAATCATTCAAAAATTAGGATTATTATCATGAGTATGTTATACAATAATTGCTGTAATTTTGCAACTAAACTAAATTATGATGATGATGATGATAATGATAATGACAGTGTGATGATAGTGTTTACAATGATAGTGTTTAACGTGTTATTTCAACCCATGACTGTTATTATCACATTTCATTTAGGAAACATATTATCTGATTATTAAAAAAAGAATGAAGAAATTATGTGGGGAAATAATATATTCTGGCCATGCCATATGATATCGATAGTCCGATGCCGAAAAGAGCCGATGACGCGTTGCTCCCACAGCAGAGAGCGCCCAGAGCACACGAATCAACTTCCGAACCCTCGTCGGATACGGCGGTCTCCATGGGAAACGAGAGGAACAAACTCAGAGAGTTGACCGCAACTTCGACGAGAATATGGGAGATGCAGACATTAGTAAATATGACTTAGCTCGTTTGCAATCTGAACTTGATCAAGAAAGAGAAATGAAGTAAGTAGTTTAGACCTAACTGTTAGACAAGTTATAATTTGGTCTCTACATCCAAATTATACGTTTTGATTAGAATATTAATTTATTTCCCCCTGTTTGTAGAGAAATGCTCGAGGACTCAGTTTCTGATTTAACGAACACTATGTCTGAGCTGGAAGAGAGACTGCATAGTGTTGATGGTGAGGGTAAGTGTCCACTGGCAGAAAAAACTATCATTTTCGATTAGAACAAAGGACATTCTTCAAATAATTTTCCAATACAATTCTTCACATTCTAATATGAATAGGCTTATAACTCATTAAATGTGTAGGCTATTTATCAGCTCCCTGCATATGATTTAGCTATTAAACCAATGCAGTAGCCTAATGTCTACTTTGGCACATCATACATATTCTTCAGGCAACGAGTGGAAGACCAGATATGAGACACAGGTGGAGTTGAATGCACAGCTGGAGCGACAGATCATATTTGTTCACGAGAGACTGGAGGATTTAAAGGGGAACCCCATGGGTAAAATGAAGGACATTTACCACCATGGTTATATATATATACATACACACACACACACACACACACACACATAAACATGCTTGTTCCCTAAGCTTGCTGAAATCCTTAGAGCTGTGTACTTTGCTTCAGCATTCTTGAGCGAGACTTGAACCCGGTATTTTTAATGCAAGAGTCCTTTACAATTATCCCTGTATTATTTGGTTTTGTTTTGCAGATCGATTGGCCTCAATACGGTCCTATGATGAAATGTCAGTGGTGAGTGTACATGTGATTAGGTTTTTGTTTGTTAGTTTAATTTGTACAGTTGTGTATCAGATTGTTTGACAGTTTTGTTGTTGTTATTGTTCTGTTTTATCTTCAAAGGAAAGAGAGGAGGGTGGATGTGAGGAGAGCAAAGGGCTGAGGGAGTAAAGGAGGGATGGAGAGAGGGAGAGAGAGAGATGGAGGGACTAACAGAGAAGTGAAGGGACAGGCGGTGCTGCTGCCAGCTGCAGCTTTAGATCCTCTTGCTGATGTAGACAGAATAAACCAGCCTTTAATCAGAGCACAGTAATCACTGGATTACAGAAACGATAGGAAAGTAACACATGCTAATTAGAGAGAGAGAGAGAGAGACAGAGAGAGAGAGAGAGAGAGAGAGAGAGAGAGACAGAGAGAGAGACTCCTCATGTGTGTGAGGAGAATAGAGATTCGAGAGAGAGAGAGACAGAGAGAGAGACTCCTCATGTGTGTGAGGAGAATAGAGATTCGAGAGACTGAAATCGAGTAGAGAGAGACTGTAAGACTGACTGTTTAGGATGGTGTGCCCACAGTTTTGTAGAGTGTAGAGGATGCAGTGATACATTGATCAGTCACACACACTCTCTCACGCACAGTGACACATGCGTAGGCCTACAGTACCTTGTAACAGTGTCACAATGGCTGTTCTGTGCTCTGTGGTGACGCTGTCGACTGTCGCCCCGTTGACCTCATACTGCTTCAGCCATTACACACTGTCAGTAACTCAGCACTTAGTTGTATTATTTATTAGGCTCTATGACTGGAAAACAACATCCTCCTACATTGTATGATGTGCTCAACTCTACTTTCACCAACAGTTGTTAGAGCGCTGCTGTAAGCTAATGAGCAAAAAAAAAAAAAAAAAAAAAGGCTAGAACTCATTTGATGTAGTTGCAGTTGCTCTGATTGGTTTGCAATATTTGAGGCAACATAACTTTACACAGAATCGTCCAAGCTTGCTCCCCCCTCAGAATGTAACTGCATCCAGAGGTGTTTTTATGTTGTACTGTACATTAGTCATGACTTGTGTGTCTTTCCCAGGATGCTCTGAGGCAGAGACTGAAGCTGCTGACCAATGATAAGTCTGGCCTGCAGAGTCAGCTGATAGACTGTCGTCTGAGGGTCGAACAGGAGAGAAGGGTGTGTGTGTGTGTGTGTGTGTGTGTGTGTGTGTGTGTGTGTGTGTGTGTGTGTGTGTGTGTGTGTTTGTTTCTTTGTTTATTGTTCTTGCTGTTCGGCAAACAACGTGACACATTAGTGAAATAAAAAGGCTAATATCACATCGTATTAGCAGTCATAATCCATGTTCAAATCCCTCATGCATTAACACTGAAGACCTGAATGACCTCCTTATGGTGAAACACACACACACACACACACACACACACACACACACACACACACACACACACACACACACACACAGACAACAGACAGATATACACACACAAACAGATGACAGACACGTAGGCAGGCAGACAGACAGACAGACAGACACACACACATGGAAGCACACACACACACACACACACACACACACACACACACACACACACACACACACACACACTCATTTTGGTGATTCAGACTGATCTTTAGCTAAATGGGGCAGCAGCTATTTATCTTATAGTTACTCATTTCAAGAAAGACAAAATAAATACATATTTTAGATTTACTCATGAATTCCTCTCCTCTCACACTCTTCTCTTATTCTTTCTTTCAGGCTTTTCATAAAACTAATGACGAGAGGCGTGCATATCTGGCAGAAATCGCTACGGTAAGCATCTGGAGGAGGATCCATCAATTATACATGAGTCATAATCCTTGGCAAAGTGAACAGCTCTCAGACTTATTGAATGATGATCTATGAATATCTGCCAGAATATAAAATAGCAGTAGACACAGAGAGAGAGAGAGACACAGAGAGAGAGAGAGAGAGAGAGAGAGAGAGAGAGATAAAAATAGAGAGAGCATTGTTCAGTTTGGGCAAGCTGGCTGGGGTGTTCTCAGTCCTAGTTCTACTTCTCTCTTTAAACTTCTCTCGGCTGTTATGTAAGGCCTCCTTTCAGAACTGAGTCAAGGACGTTTGGGATGATTTTGCATCAGCCCTCCTTTACCACAGACACAGATGTTCAGTAGTTTAACACACACGCAGGCAGGCATAGTTTAAATGACTTGCACAAACACTTATAGAAACACACAGACACACATAGACACACACACACACACACACACACACACACACACACACACACACACACACACACACACACACACACACACACACACACACTGCACTGTTGTTTACCTCAATGTAACACCTCAGAAATGTGTACCAACAGTATTGACATTGCAAAGTGTAATGAGGTAGTGTCTGGACATTTCTGTTAAATTGTGTGTGATTAATATGTCTAATGAAAATGCTGTTTTCTCATGTCACAGCTGTCATCAACCCTGGGTGCAAACAGGAGACAGTACCCAGTTCAGCCACGCGGTGCGCCAGAGAGCCAACTGAGGAAGTGAGTTTAACTCAGTGCTATTGCACTTGAGGTACATGTTGCCTGTTCAGTGGCTATGAGCAGCTTCTCCCTACTCCCATGAAAGCAGTCATTGCCATGGGAACACATTTTCATCCCACAGTAAATCAACTGGCACTTAAACAATGTATGCAGTTGTAAGTAGGTACAATGCAACTACAATGTAATAGAATATTGCTACATAGTACTTACAAAAGGGATATCGGCATATAAATACACTGTACACTGTATATATATACACACAATCATACAATCATATAAAGTGACATGGCATGGTTTATTTCCACTTGATACAAGATTGGAGACACATTTCACATCAGTTTAACCAATCAGTCACTGGAGCTATCAGAGGTGATGTGGAAGTAATGATTACTCATGGATTATTGAAAATAACAATCTCAGCCTCCCAATGTTGTGACAAGGTAGTTGAGTGCACATACTATTTAATTTTTGATAGCGTATGGGGTATGATTGGGTATGACTGTGGATTTGGTTTTGAGAACTAAGCTTTTTATATGTTTTACGCAAAGCTGCCAGCTTGAGATATGTTTTATATTCTTTTTAAAAAATGTGTTTTAGTGTTCACTGTCAATTGATTCATTTATCCAAGCACTTCTTCCCCCTCTCTGTCTCTTTTCTGTGGGTGACAGAGGGAAGCAGCCCAGCAAGCTGTCAGAGGCTGAACCGAGAGGTGGAGGAGGAGGAGGAAGAAGAGGAGGCGTGAGGAAGGCTAGGACAGGGAGTAAATTACCAAGGCTTAAACAATAGCTTCGTTTGAAATGTTGTATCTAGCAGAATCGCCCCCAAACCCATTGGAAGGATAGTGTACAGTATATGGAGCCATCACTGTATTGCTTAAGAAGTGGTAAAAAAAAACTGAAGGTTGATTGAAAAGAGGGGACTGGACGGGTTAAGAATAAAGACATACATTTATTACATATCACATGACCAACTAACACAAGTTAACATTACGTTATATCTGACTCCAAAATATATATTATATGATTAATAATGATTTGCTCATCCCTGTGTGACACTTGATCATATCGGATCCTAGATTCCATTACAAATACCACAGATTATAGATTCCTAGATTCCATTACAAATACCACAGATGATAGATTCCTAGATTCCATTACAAATATGTTATTACCATGCTTTTAGTTACAATTAATCGTGAGCATAGTGCACAGAGATATCCTCAGGACGTCCACCATTCAACTGTAAATAGGTGTTCCGGGCTGAGATAGGGGGGGGGCATTGATCACCATTCACAATGGAAGATCAGACGACCACTGTCTTTGAATGAGACACATTTAAATACATTTAAATCACATGGCTGGTGCCACCAAATCCGTCTACACTCACTCCTATCCAGTTTCTTCATATCTACACATACTCCAAAGGGGCAGAGGATAGTCGAAGGGCTAAGGGCTTATCTTACTTCCAAGAAGACTTCTCTCTTCAACTTGCAACAGGATGAACATACAGTGCAGACTTCATGACTGTTTTGTATGAGGTTATTAATAGACCATCATGAGAGTGTGCATCAAACCTCTTTTATTGATTGTGTGTACACTGATCGCAGTGTGTACTGTATAATGCATTGAGGTTGTGTCGCCTAGTCAAATAGCTCTGTATAAACAGCTAGTTATTCACCGTGCAGCTCTGTACAGTATCCACCTGAACTCTGTTTGACCTACAGTATGACATACCATCTCTAACAATTCAGCATGACTCTATTGTGTATTTGATGTATTCTATATGGTGCAGAATATTTCTTGTATTATAGTGACGTGTGCTATAGAAAATGTAAAAATATAAACTCAGTTTATACCAAGGTCTTTCATAGCTGGTTTTATGGTTTTGTTAAATCTTTACACACGTGCGGCATGTGATATTACAAGTATTATCCAGTGGAGCCATAATGAATATTTACATTCTTATGAAATTCAATAACATCGTTTTTCTGGGAGATTATGGGAGAAGAGGAGGGAATAGAGAGTTGAGAGAAGAGGAGGGAATAGAAAGGAAGGGAAGCAGAGAGGTCGGGAGAAGAGAAGGGAAGAGAGTGGAGTGAAAGGGAGTGGAGAGTTGACGGGCAGAGTAAAACTGTGGTCAACCAGCAACATGGGGCACTGACCTGCTGAGTTTGACATTTTCAGAGTCTGTTTCAGTTGCTTACGTACCTCCCACGACCTGAATTATATAAACATTACTGAATCCTTAACACTTTCATCTTTTCAGTTTATGTTATGTAATGACTTAATCTAGGCCTCACGGGCTTGGTGGGAGTGGGCGTTAGATACTGTATATACCTCTAAAGAATATAATCAAAACAGCTATTTCTCTATCTCAGAGAAAGTTATCAGATTGATAGGAGCTGAATATTGTTGTCCACCTAAAGATATATCTCTTTGTCCACCTGAAGTTTGTTTTGGTCTCCCCTCATGCAAAGAAGGAAATTATAAAACATTATATGAACATGCATTGAGAAGATTGGCATGTACATGTATACAGGTATTTATCGTTGTTGATCGTTTGTGTATTAACAATGTTAGGAAGCTAAATTAACAGTGTCTTTTTTAAAACAAAAAGAAAGGAAGACAAGTTCTTGCCATCTCTCAACAGATGGATTCCAGGTTCCAGATTGGGTTTGTGTCAGCTATGAGTCATCGGTCCACCTCTTCAAATGTGTGGATGGGTTTTATTTGTTTGTTTTCATTCTCACACATTCTCCTACAATCTCTAGCTGAGATATGATCTGCTCTCTTCATAGGACTTGTGGTCATGGGGATATCAACTACCTGAAGTTGTGTTTCTATTCAGAGGTGGTCAGTAGCCTACAGTATCTGAGTTCTGACCTTGGCATCAAATGCAATAGGGTTGGGAGTAACAAGGATAATATTCTGTCTTAATATGACATTACGGTACTGTAATCTCATGAATAGATGTTAGATACCGTACTTAGAAGACTTAAAATATCAACATTGGTCCAGTCCATTATATGGTGTCCCTAGGAATCAATTAGTTATTGATTAAAGGAGTTTGTCCTTGTAAGTTCACTGTCCTTGAGTTGGCAAGCAGTTTGCTCTTGGGTAGTATTACCAGTCCTCTTCTGATTGGTCTGAGGACACTTTCTCCCCAAAACTTGCCCTGGTTCCATGGCTTATTTTAGAGACGAACACCTTGTCATCTCTCAGCCTGTCTGTGACACATTTTATGCCCCTGTGTGTGTGTGTGTGTGTGTGTGTGTGTGTGTGTGTGTGTGTGTGTGTGTGTGTGTGTGGAGGGTGTGTGTGTCCAAAATAGACCTGTGTTTGAAGGTCTGAACAGGGAGAACAGTTCCACTCACACTCACAATCAATCGTACACACAAATAGCACTGTGTCACTGATCATCAGAGAGGAGACAGTACCCTGAAGAAAGGATGTAGGTCATTAAGTTTTATCTCTCTCTGAGTCCATTTCCTCTCACCAGTTCCTCCCTGACGTCATACACAAACAAACACACACTCATAGAGAGAAACAAATAAACAAATTGTAATTCATTGCCTGAAAAAACATCCAATGAGACACAGACTGCAGGGTCTTGTTTTGTCCGCATTTAAACTGGTCTTGGTCTGGACTGGATATTGAGAGGTTGAGTGTTGGTCTGGAGCTCAGGTCTAGACTCTATATCTCCATCTCTCCATCTCTCCATCTCTCGTCCCTCATTGCAGTTGTATGAAGGCGCCTGTACTTTGAGACTCAAATTGAATCAGAAGTAGTCATCATTTTAAAGTGTGTTTAAAACATCAACACAATGTGCCTATTTTACGCACGCACACACACACACACACACACACACACACACACACACACACACACACACACACGCACGCACGCACGCACACACACACACACACACACACACACACACACACACACACACACACACACACACACTTATTTAATAATAATTGAGAAAAACATCCCCTGTCAGGCAGCGCGTGTCTTGCGGTCTGAGGGAGTGCTGCGCAGGAGGGGGTTGCGGGACCGGGCGCGAGTCTGTGGCGTGGGGCTGCATCCCAATGAGGGAGACTCAATCGAAATCACGGCACGACTGGATCGTGGGGGAGAAAGAAGGAGAAGGGGGTGGGGGAGAGAGGAGGGGAGGGGGAGCAGCTGCCGCCCAGCCCAGCCCAGCCTCCACACTTCTCACTCACTGGCTGGTAGAGGAGAGATAGATCCACGGGACAACAAAGGACGTGCGCGGCTGATCGTGATAACCAGGAGCACACTCCGTGTCAACAGCACTGAATTCTTCTATATTCTGGGAATTAAATACAGTAAGGCTGGAGGTGACCGAGCCGTTAGTAACTCTTGTCGGTAAGCAAAACAAATCCGTATACACTGAACACAGGTGTAAACTAAATCACAGCATGCCTGTCCATCGCTCTTCGTCTCATCTGCACTCGTCTCGTGAGGCTTTTATCATTCTCAAAATTGACATTATAGCCATCTATATATTCGTTTATGGGACCCTGGCATTCAATTTGGTCCATAGTTGATAACTGGTCCACTCTTCCAGTATGTTTTTGGTCATACAATAATCAAACATCAAATTAAATTGAAACATTCGATTTGTTTTAGCCTATTATCAGTAACTTTAAAAAAAAAGAAAAAAAAAATCTTTGTTATTTGAGCTCAGTCAAACAGCTCTGATTAGCGCTATTTGTATTGAGGCGCAGAACTCCGCATAATCCCTGGACATTGTGTGAGCGGCTGTGCGCAGCTTTTAAATATTCATAAAGAAAAAAGAAACACATAGGCTACTATCAATTCATCACACAAGCGACGTTCTCTCCCTCTGCGCTCTACTGGACAGACTGCACATTATAATAGCACGCATGCAGTGGGACATGCTACTGTCCAGGGCTTAGAAAGCGCATTATCTGTCATTAAGTTATTTTAAGACTGGACTGGACACTAGCCTACCAGACACCGGTAGGTAATAGGCTGGTTGTGGTTCGATTTAAACTCTTGTTGCTGTGCTGTTAGTCTTTATTTTGACACTTTCTCATTCTTACGGGGGTTTCTTTTTTATTTAAAGTTGCTGCCTATTTGTGTTTATTTACCCCAGATTGTAGAGCCGTTCTTGTGACCTTCGGGAGAAAAATGGAACTGGAGCATTTTGAGGAGCGTGACAAAGCCCGCGGCCGCGGCAGTGGGAGGTTGAACGGGGTGACGAGTCCCACACACAGCGCTCACTGCAGTCTCTACCGGACCCGAACCCTGAAGACTCTCAGCTCAGAGAAGAAGGCCAAAAAGGTCCGCTTTTACCGCAACGGAGACCGATATTTCAACGGGATAGTCTACGCCATCTCGGCGGACAGGTTCCGGTCGTTTGACGCTCTGCTGGCGGATCTTACCCGCTCCCTATCCGACAATGTCAACCTGCCCCAGGGTGTCCGAACCATCTATACGGTCGATGGGTGCAAAAAGATCACTAGCACAGACCAGTTGGTGGAAGGTAAAACTAGTGTTTCTCCTAACCTCTAAAAACAGTAATCATCATGGTTGATTCAGAACTGTCTATTGAGAATTTGCCGTGTCACCTGTTCAGTTAGTTCACACCAGGGCTGATAAAGGAGACCAGTAGAGGAAACCAATTCAGACTACTGAGATGTACACTAGAGAGTTTTCCCCAGGGATCTGTGTTGACATTCACCAGTATATCAATGTACAGTACCAGTCAAAAGTTTGGACACAAACTTGCCAAGAGTGTGCAAAGCTGTCATCAAAGCAAAAGGTGGCTACTTTGAAGAATCTAAGATATAAAACATATTCTGGTTTGTTTAACACTTTTTTGTTTACTACATAATTCCATATGTGTTCCATCATCGTTTTGATGTCTTCAATATTAATCTACAATGTAGAAAATAATAAAAAATAAAGGAAAACCATTGAATGAGAAGGTCATCCAAACTTTTGACTGGTACTGTATATGTATTTATATATATCAGTATATCACCCTGGAGATAGAGTCAAAGGCAGCTGCTGATAAGAACGTATTTCCTACCTGTTATGTAACATCACCTAGGTTGGGCTGGTGCTGGTCAGTGGTCCCTCTCTTTCCTCACATTTGGCTACATGTTGTTAGTTCCTCACTCCCGCCCCTTTCTCCACATCCCCTCCCCTCCCCTCTGATCCCTGCTCATTCCGATCTTCACCCTGCTCCTTTCTTTCACCCACCCCCACCCCTCACCCCCACCCCCACCCCCACCCATTCCTCCTCACTCCATCTCTTTCCCTCTCTCACCCTCCTCATCACTCCAAACCTCTTTTACCTCACATACTGTTAGATAAGCACTCAACCTCCCGTTTCTCTATCTCTGTCTCAGGTGAGAGTTATGTGTGTGGCTCCATCGAGGTCTATAAGAAGCTGGACTACACTAAGAATGTCAACCCCAACTGGTCGGTCAACGTCAAGGGTTCGGCCGTGGGCACCAGGGGGCCCCCTTCCCTGGGAAGCGCCATGGCCGGAACTCCGGAGAAGTGGGAGAGCAAGGACTTCATCCGGCCCAAGCTGGTGACGGTGGTCCGCAGCGGGGTGAAGCCTCGTAAGGCTGTGAGGATCCTGCTGAACAAGAAGACAGCCCACTCCTATGAACAGGTCCTCACTGACATCACTGACGCCATCAAACTGGACTCTGGAGTGGTAAAGAAGATATATACGCTGGAGGGGAAACAGGTGAGAATGGATAATATTTAGATAATAATCTAGGTCTCAAGGATGTTTTACTTGGCTATTGTTGGGGAAATGTGAAAGAATGATTGTAGCGTTTGGAGAGAGCTGATGTTTTTCTGTCTTGTCATGTTTGTTTTGGTTATTTCCTGATGTTTAAATGCTGGTCTTTCACGGCGACGTTGTCATGGCTGGTCTCTCCTCCTAGGTCACGGTTATGGGCTGGGCTTTGACTAGAATGAAAACATGCAAGTCCTGATAGTGTAAAAAGGAGGGTTGGAGAGAAGGAAGGAAGGAGGTATAGAAGGATGCTAGCCCTGAACTCACCCTGAAGGTGATGTATCCTTGTGGAGAAACACTATTGAATGAATTACTCTTTATTTTTTCAGCGCGAGAAGTGCTTTTGTGTCAGTCCTAGAAAGAGAGCGAGAGAGGAGGAAAGAAATACTGGCAGAATGTCATGATGTATGACATCATTCTCCCCTCCTACTCACAGCCTTTCCAAAATACAAACTTGTTGTCATATTTAAACAGTCAGACAGACAAGATAGAGTGAGATAAAAAGAAAGAGGGAGAAAAAGAGAAAGAGAGAGAGGTAAAAGAGAGATAGAGAGAGCTAGAGAGAGAGGTAAAGAGAGATAGAGAGAGAGGTAAAGAGAGATAGAGAGAGCTAGAGAGAGAGGTAAAGAGAGATAGAGAGAGCTAGAGAGAGAGGTAAAGAGAGATAGAGAGAGGTAAAGAGAGATAGAGAGAGCTAGAGAGAGAGGTAAAGAGAGATAGAGAGAGCTAGAGAGAGAGGTAGAGAGAGCTAGAGAGAGAGGTAAAGAGAGAGAGAGAGAGCTAGAGAGAGAGGTAGAGAGAGCTAGAGAGAGAGGTAAAGAGAGAGAGAGAGAGATGGTTATACAGATGTATGAATGGAGTCAAGGCTGTTGCCCACGCAGTTGCTGTTTCTACGAGAGCTTCAGAGAACAGACAGAAATAACTCAGTCTGAACCCCATTGATATTCCACCCACTTCTCCCTGAGCTCCCTCACACATCTGTAGAGAGACACTAAAAATAGGAGTCAAATATGTACACACATACTCAAAACACACACACACACAGGTGCATTCATGCACACACACACACACACACACACACACACACACACACACACACACACACACACACACACACACACACACACACACACACACACACACACACACACACACACACACACACACTTCTCCCTCCAGTGCAGAGAGGTGAAATAAGGAGAACATCTCTCTGTGGTCTCCTCTCTCTTTCTAGCAGCTAATGATGTGTACATGTGTGTGAATTCAGCAAATCATTCATTATCATTATGAGTCATTATAACTATTGTATGTCTTCATTAGTCTTTGAAGCTTAAATAGCTTGTGGGACTCACATTAGTTAATAGTTCACATTAAACAATAACGTCAAGTCTAGTCATTTTGTGTTTTAGAGTGGTAATCATCATTAACATTACCAGAGCTGTTTGAATGTGTGGAAATGAATGATCAGTCTCGGAATTCCATGAGATTGCCATCCCAATGGGCCTATGAATGGAAGGGGAGGGGAGAGTAGAATGCATTTGAAGGGTAGAATACATGCATTACAGTCTGAATGGAATCAAAAGCTTGCCATATAACCCAATCCAACCCAATAACCCAACCCTACTCAAGCAGCAGCCAGTCATTCCGGATAGCATGATCCAAACAAACTCTCTGCATCCCAGAAAATCCTGGGATCAAGTTTTCCTTGAGAAACCTCCTGATGGGGATTAGGATCATGCTTTTGCACAAAGGTCGTCGCTGGTTACAGCAGGTTGGGAGATTACACAATGGTTGCCGCTCTCCCCCACTCAGTCTGAACCCCATAGTGAGCGGAGCTAAGACTATTATGGGAAGAGCTATTTTTAACCCCCCTCATCGATTGGGCCTGTAGGCATGGTAACGCACTGCCAGATGGGCTGGGCTCAGAACCAGCTCAGTGCAGTGTCTGTGTCTGTGCGTGCGTATGTGTTTGGTGATTATGTCATTACAGAGAGGTAGGAGACACCGATTGGGAATGAGGAGGAGAGAGATGAGGAAAGAGGAGGAAGGAAACGTCACATAGACGAGAGAGATTAAGGGAGAGAAGAGAGGGATTTTGAGGGGTAAGAGAGAAGTGGTGGCGAAAGGATGGGTCTTGCGCAATTCGGGGTGCACATTCTGTCCCTGGTTGATGCCCTTGTATGTTAGTGCTGAAACTACCCTCCCTCCATTCATCCCCCCGGATTTGAAGAGGCAAAGGCCATAGTTCACTCTGGATAATCTTACGGCAGATTCAAAATAACTCTTTACAGTAAATGAGGCTAATCCATACTCAATTGGCTAGCAAGGAGTGAGAGGGAGAAGGAGAGAGTGATTCCATCAGAGACATGGAGGAATAGATTGAAAGAGTCCACATGGAAACCCTCCTAAACCATTATAAATCCTTACTTTCCCAACACAAGTTCATTGGTAACCAGTCAATGGACTGTTGGTTAAATAATCATGAATGTGTCATATTTTCAATAGTGTGTAATAGAG
Organism: Argentina silus; assembly: GCF_951799395.1. Classification (NCBI taxonomy): domain Eukaryota; kingdom Metazoa; phylum Chordata; class Actinopteri; order Argentiniformes; family Argentinidae; genus Argentina; species Argentina silus. The sequence continues at coordinate 6,459,251 of NC_139656.1, read as the reverse complement.
TGTAAAATGTGAATGTACCGTATGACGTAATGTACTACACAAAACAATGTACTAAACATAGAGAGCGATGGAGTAGATGTAGCAGTAGGACTACGCTATTGCTACTTTGAAGTGACTCATTCAGCATCAACAAATGGGTTTCGGTGTGTTGGGAACAGGTAGGATGAGTGTGAGGAAGAGGTTCAGTGTCTGACAGTCAGAGGAGCCATGTCAGTCAGCCAGCCAGTCAGCTAGAGACGGAAGTAGGTTTCTGGGCCTGGCAGTAAAGAGGTGTCCCTGTAGACCCATAGCACCCAGGAAGCCAGGCCTCTGTCATTAACCCCAGTAATGAGGTCAGAGGCAGTGAGGCAGGATCTACATCTCTATTCAACATCTGTTATTCCCTTTCGATATCTTTCTCCTCGTCATGGTTTGTCAACTCACAGGAGATTTACAAGGCTCTCTCAGCACTGTTCAATACGCTATCATTGCATTTCATTGTATTCACTTCAGTTCAGTTCCATATTGATAAGTTCAGTTTAGTTCAGTTGAATTCAGTTCAGTTCAAATCAGTTCCATTATAGGAGTTAATTTCTATTCGATTTCATTTCATTACATTGTGCAGAGCAATTCGTCATTGTTGAGGACACAGATCTGATTGGTTAGGGTTAGACATACACACACACACACACACACACACACACACACACACACACACACACACACACACACACAAAGAAACAGTCTAGGACTGAAGCGAAGTGAAATGAATTATGGAGAATGTTTCTGGTAGTTTAAGCCATGTTAAAGCCTGTTAAACCACTGAGCTACAGAGGACATGTCGTGAGTACTGACATGCTCCAGGCCGTCTGAGTAGGCCAGTCCAGGGTGCTGAGTGGGCCAGTACACTCAGAGCTGTGTGTGTGTGTGTGTGTGTGTGTGTGTGTGTGTGAGAGTGTGTGTGTGTGTGTGTGTGTATCAGATAGTCTGTCAGCAATATGAGCAGTGAGGATGAATATCAGACTCCCTCTTCTTTCATATTGTCTCAAATCTCATTGTGTCTGATAGTAGTTATTTTTAGCTCTCTTCTCCCCGGTGGTTACCAGGAACCCCTCATTCCCAGTAGGCCCTGTGCCTTGGCCAGTTTCTATGACGATGTGATCCAGTTGCCTAGGAACAGGCTGATTTGCAGTGATGTCATAGGGGCTTGGGATGGTGGATACTGTGTATTGGTCTGATCAGAGAGATAGAAGTTATCAGAGATGACGCATGCACAAACACAAACACATACACACACACACACACACACACACACACACACACACACACACACACACACACACACACACACACACACACACACACACACACACACACACACACACTCACACACACACACACACACGCATCATTTGTGATTCACTTTAGCCAATTATGAACCAGTGCATGAATTGCTGCCACTTAATCATTTTCTTAGTTTAGTTATATTGTGGGATTGGTCATAGTCAGGGGCTTGTGTTCCATCAGGAGAATGTTCTGGGTGGAACCACCAGAAGGACTGTAGCTCTCTATAGACAAGGTGTTATGACTGCATAGTACCCGCAGTGCAGTCTACAATAGTACATTCAGACTGCATTGGCCTGCTCTCTTTCTTGGCAAGATTGTAGTGATTGTAAAGTCTCGGTTACCTCCTCTCTTCCTCTGCCTCTCTATCTTTTGCTTTCTCTCTCTATATTTTGTCCCTTTCTCTGTCTCTCCATCTCTCTCTCTTTGGGTATCTCTCCATCTGTCTTTCTCTCTCCACCCTATCTCCCCCATTCATTCATTCCTCCCTCTCACCTCCCCCTATCTCTCTTCTTCCCTCTCTCTGTCAGCACGCCATTGTTTTTACGGCCATTTAGCCTTCATTTAATTAACACACACAGCATGTTCCCTTCCCTCCCTCCAACGGCTGCAGCATATGGCCTTTCTCTCTCTCTCTCTCTCTCTCTCTCTCTCTCTCTCTCTGTCTCTTTCTCCCCCCCCCACACACACTTTCTCTCTCTCTCTCTCTCTCTCTCTCTCTCTCTATCTCTCTCTCTCTCTCTCTCTCTCTGTCTCTCTCTCTGTCTCTTTCTCTCTCCCTCCCCCCCCCACACACACCTTCTCTCTCTCTCTCATTCC
>NC_139656.1:6452109-6454609 GCF_951799395.1 Argentina silus | reverse complement strand
TGTAAGTGATTGATACCATGCCCTATAAATGTGGCCACAAGTATCGATAGTGGAAAACGCTGTGGGAGTCACGTACGCAGACAGCAGCCTAGTATAGTGTCCTGGAAAGGGAAGGTTGATTACAGTGGTGTTTCAGATATACAGTACAGTGGCCTGTCAAATAGCTTCATAGCACACGATCAGAGCCGCCTGTCTGAGGATCTAACAAAGTGTGACCAGAAACTCCAACAGAAAAGGAAGATGACAGACAAGAGCCTGACAGGCAGACAGTAATAGTGGATCGAAATGAGCAAAACAAGCGGCGTTGTCGTTGAGTGTTTGTTCTCGCCAGGGGAGCCGTGGGTGTGAACAAGACAGGCTGTGAATCTTCTTTTAACCTCCACATGAACTCTGAAGAACAGTCTAAATTCTGTGTGTGTGTGTGTGTGTGTGTGTGTGTGTGCGCGTGGGTGTGTGTGTGTGTGTGTGTGTGTGTGTGTGGGTGTGCGTGTGTGTGTTTGAAAGAGTGAGAGTGAGGGAGAGAGAGAGAGACAGAGAGAGAGAGAGAAGGATAGATACTTTATACTATGTATGTATGTATGTATGTATGTATGTATGTATGTATGTATGTATGTATGTATGTATGTTCATGTGTGAGAGAGAGAGAGAGACAGAGAGAGGGTGTAGGGGGTGGGTGGGTAGTGTTTTGCTCCCTAAGGATTGTTTTGGGGCTTTTTTGAAAAAGCTGTGGATAGTGTTGCACATGAATAACACCATATCAGACTCAGATACATGGTTTTAAACCTCCACTGGGGTTTCTCCTACTATAAGAATCAGACTGTTGCAGAGACAGACATGACACTCGATTTCCTCCTCTCTCTCTCTCTCTCTCTCTCTCTCTCTCTCTCTCTCTCTCTGTCTCTCTCTCTCTCTGTCTCTCATCTCTCTGTCTCTCTCTCTCTCTCTCTCTCTCTCTCTCTCTCTCTCTCTCTCTCTCTCTCTCTCTCTCTCTCTCTCTCTCTCTGTCTACCCCCCCATCTCCCCTGTTAAATAGCAACAATTTCACAACAACAGTGGTAATTAACCAATCACAACCAGACAACCCCTCTCTTTAACCAATCACATGCTGCTGATTTGTAGCTGTACCAACCTATTACAGCACACCAGGTCTTGATCACTGTTCTTAAACCCCTCCGGACAGAGAGAACACAGAGAGGTCCTCTGTGGTTCAGTTGGTAGAGCATGGCGCTGACAACGCTTAGGTCGTGCGTTTGATTCCCGCTGGGACCATATATACTGAAATGTATGCACTTACTGCAATGCAAGTCGCTTTGAATTGAAAAGCGTCAGCTAAATGGCACATATGTACAGATCTCTCAATGATATGGATCAGTTCATGTCCATCTGTTTATGGATCTGTTGAAGTCGATGTGGTTTGTAAATCAGATGATCTGTGCAGCTCCTACTGTAGAGTCGCTCAGGCTGAGCCTCATCAAACAGTCTCCCTTTGAGGTGTCTGTTATCTCTATACTAAAGGTCACTAGACTCATTTTTTGTAGCTACCTGCTGCTGCTGTTGCATTCGTAATGAATGTATCCACAGTTGAGGTGAGGTGACTATGAGTCGTTGACTGAGCCCAGTCTGTTGCCCACATTGCCACCATGTGGTGTAGATGGGAAGTGCATCTCAGTAGGTGTCATACTCCTTGATGGAATACAGCTTGTTATGCTAGGTGGAAGCCATCAGGGTCTGTCGTTTGTCAGCGTGTCTCAGCGTGACAAACCGACAGGTAGGCAGACCGACAGATAGACAGACATAAACAGAGGAATACGGAAAAGGGGGAGCAGCAAGAAATAAAGACCAACATATTACTCCAGCTGCTGTTCAGCAACTGTCCACCAGATGGGGCAGTGAGAGCACGATTGGACATTCCTCTCAGACAAATAAAAACCTGCCAAGAGATTCAAGATTCAAGATTCTTTATTTGTCACATGCATACAAGTATGCAGTGAAATGCAAAAGTGACAGTGCCACAGAGGAGTGCAACAATACATTTAAAATAAATAGAATATAAACAGCAGTATAAACAACAATGTAAGCAATGTACACAATGGAATGACTATATGACTATATACAATGGCTTCGACAGGTTGTCAGTACAGTTAATTACAGTGAAAGATGAGTCCGCAATGGGTAATTATGTGTGTGCGTATGTGTTATGATGTCAGTGAGTGTGTGAGTGCGCTGGTGGGGTGAGAAATCAGTAGAATCACACTCCTCACTCACTGAGCTCATAGAATCAAATGATGACAATTTTCTAACATGCATTATTACATTCTGTGATTTAGACTTCTGATTCCCATTTGCAATGTGAGAATATTGGTGTTACAGGTCTACAATATGCCAGTGTGTTCTACTATGCTGTGATTTTGATTCTGAGTCAGATCCTCTTGGTTTCCCCTTCCTCTGAGACCCCTGGCTACAGAACAGATGTATTATCCTCTGGATCGGCCTCATTAGC
>NC_139656.1:6432109-6442109 GCF_951799395.1 Argentina silus | reverse complement strand
ATATGTTCAGTGAATTTATACAGCAACAGGGTGTACACAGTCATAGGTGCTTACACTCATAAAAACATTCCAAGCTCTGATTGACACCCCACCCCATCCCGCCCACCAACAATAAACATGAGCCTGTAAACAATAAACGTGAACCTGCCTTCTGCCTCCTCCCCCTCCATCAATGTTTCTGGATGCCATCTGTTACGTGCTGTAGGTACAAGGGGACAGTATGTGTTCAGATGTATGGCCCTACCCTGAGCTGTAGGTACGGGGGGGAACAGTATGTGTTTAGATGTATAGCCCTACCCTGAGCTGTACCCCCATACCTACAGTAAGGTATGGCCCTACCATGAGCTGTAGGTACAGGGGTACAGTCAGGTACGACCCTACCCTGAGCTGTAGGTACAGGGGTACAGTCAGGTACGACCCTACCCTGAGTAGTAGGTACAGGGGTACAGTCAGGTACGACCCTATCCTGAGTAGTAGGTACAGGGGTACAGTCAGGTACGACCCTACCCTGAGTAGTAGGTACAGGGGTACAGTCAGGTACGACCCTACCCTGAGTAGTAGGTACAGGGGTACAGTCAGGTACGACCCTACCCTGAGTAGTAGGTACAGGGGTACAGTCAGGTACGACCCTACCCTGAGTAGTAGGTACAGGGGTACAGTCAGGTACGACCCTACCCTGAGCTGTAGGGGAGTATGTGAGAGGTAGGCCTGCATTAGGTCATGTTGAGACTTGTGGATCAGTCCTGTCGCCAGTGAGGGCGTGCAAGTGTGTCAGCTAGCGTCTGTTCAGATCTATAAAGGGTCCTTCTGACAGATGATTTGGCTCTGCTCTGTTCAGTCAGAGAGAGTGTTCGTACATTGACCCAAAATAACACTGAGTAAACCACTCTCTCCCTCCCTCCAACTCTCCCTTTCCCTCCCTCCATCCCACTCTCTCTTCTGCCTCCCAATTCTCTCTTTCTCTCTCTCTCTCTCTCTCTCTCTGTGTCTGCCTGCTACAGATGCATCATAACGGCTAAAATTAACAGGGAGCTGCAGATGGTGTTAGTTAGCATTATTCATCATTTCAGAGTTGCATGCATGCACACATGCACACATGCACACACGCACACATGCACGCACACACACACACACACACACACACACACACACACACACACACACACACACACACACACACACACACACACACACACACACACACACACACACACACACACACAGAAACACATACAGTTGTTCTGCAACCAGGAGTATAATGTGGATTCCTTTCCTCATCTCCTTCCTTTCAAAAACAGTCTGTGAAAGACCTGGCCAGGTCAAAGTACTGGGCCCAGTATTTCAAAACTTTTAATCTGGATCAGAATGATCTGGCAGAATGATTTTTTTTTTTTCGCTATCCAGGATCAGATCGAGCTGGCTGATTTCCCTTATACTACTCAACATCTCGCAGATAGATCTGATCCTGGACAGCAAAAAATAATCTGTATCGTTCTGATCGAGATTAAACATTTTGGAATGCTGGGCTGTGCTCTTCTGCCATGTCTCCTACATCTGGTCTTCTCACAGAGGTGCAGATGAAGGAAAGGAGACAAGCAGAGGAACACACTTAGTGGGGAGTGAGTGAATTATCTATAAGTGGGGAGTGAGTGAATTATCTGCAAGGTGTGGCAGTGTTGATATTCAGAACATGACAAGTGTTTGTGTCCTGCCAGCATCCTGTCCACTAAGCCGTAACCTTATAGTCACTGAGGACACCATGATCTGCTGGCAACAACAAAACTGACCTCATCTTTTCCCTGTCAATTTAATTATGACAAGGGTGCTTGTGTATTCTCTGTCTCTCTTACACCTTTGGAACCGCAACACACACCACACCGGCCCTTGTGCGCGTCAGAGTTTACGCATGCAATCCGCCCGCCTATGAGCTCCCGGTCTGCTCGCTTCCAGTAGTCCTGCTCTTCCATTCAGTAGAATCATTAACGGAGCCGTTACCACAGAGCGCATAGAAAGTGCCGCTCTCCTTTTCTCCCTCTCACTCCCTCCGTTTGGAATAACACTGTGTTTTCATCATGCTGGAAGTCGAAGGTAGGGTAACTATTAATTCAACCTCCGCTTTAACTAAGACTACTTTAACCGAAATGTGGAGGTTATTATAATTCGCACATTTGCCGCACGGTTCCCAAGAGAGTTCTTATGTGCTAGACATCGATGGATAACAGAATGCTGCATCAACCGTCAACCGTTTATGATGATATATAGCCCAATATAATATAAGCCAGAGTAGTCTACTTGAGAACGTGTTTTTGTCGTTGTGTAATGTATGGAGGTGGGTCTATAAATGTGAGTACTGTGCGTAATGGTGATGCTGGATTTAATCAATCGATATGTAGTAAGTCTGAATAATAACTCAACCCCCACAAAGTCGACTTGTGCGAAAGGCCATCTAACCAGAGCAACTAAAAATGGGAGATGAGTGTTGGTGATAGTGTTGATTCAGGGGTAAATCGTTCTGAAGTCATGAAAGAGCGAGTAGCTTCAAAGCCGGATGCTTTTAATTTTACACTTTGTCCCTCAGGTCAATGATATGTCTTGAGTTCAGCCCAAGTTTGGGTGCAGTTTACTACACTGATTTAAACGTGCAACTTCAAAGACCGTTATCTATTTATTTGATAAAAAGTGTTTAGATCTATGTTTTTTTTTTATTATTATTTTTTTTAAATTATTCACATAATAATATCTATTTTTCAATGTGTTTCATCAATTCAGCTCTGTGTAATAGTGAGCATGCCATGCAGGAACGGATGTGCTGCAGAGTGCAGACACTCTCAGAAAGCTAATAGGGAAGGTTGGTTTAGAGCTGTAGTGATGGGTAGTTGCTCCATCTAGCATAAGTAGGCCAAGTTGATTTCCTATTTAAGTAGGCCTCGGCCAGGGGTGCCCTCTGTGTTTCTCTTTCATGTGTGTCTCAGAGTTCGGGTGCAGTGTGGTAGATCTTCTCAGGCTGCCTATGGATAAAGTAGATCTCATTAAGATTAAGGGCTGGGCACCTCTGGCCAAGGTTATGTCTGTGTATTCTGATGCTGGGGAAGCAGATCATTTTGGGTCAGTGGTGTTGTACTGTATGAGGGAGTTGGTGGAAATTATTTTTTGGAGTGGAAGATTGGTTTAGTATTGGCCTTACAGCCTTACAGAAGTAGATGTTCTGTATGTGTATGTTTCTTGTTTAACCGCCTGTTAAAAGAAGGCAACCATTAGTTTATTTTTGCCGGAATGAAGAAAGAGCTGTGTGGATTTCTCTTCCTCCTACTGTTCTCCTCCTCCTCTCGTCCTCCTCTCGTCCTCCTTCATTTCCTCATGGATATGGATGTGAGGGAGGGAGTGTGGGCTGCTGCGAGACACTCTATTGTACCACTGTTCTAGAAACTACTACTTGTGATTTTGTATTAATCTATTCTAACTGACTTGGTGTCTTTATTTTCTCTCTCCCTTCTCTTCTCTCTCTTTTTTCTTTCTCACTCCTTTGTCCCTCTCTGACTTTTCCCCACCTCTCTCTTGCTCAATTTCTCTTTCTGTCTTTCTGTCTTTCTGTCTTTCTTTCTTTCTTTCTTTCCGTCTGTCTTTCTTTCTACTCTTTCTCTCTCTCTCTCTCTGTCTCTCTCTCTGTAGTGAATGGGAATCCTGCCAGTCAGTTGTCCACCCCTCACTCGGGGAAATCTCCCAGCCCATCTCCAACCAGCCCAGGGAGCCACATACAACGCAGGGTAAGACATGACACACACACACTCACACACTCACTCACCCACCCACCCAACCACCCACCCACCAACCCACCCACACACCCCCACACACACACATACTCACATACGTTATATAACACACTCCTTCTATGTTCTCAGGAAAAGGACAAGGCTGTGACTGAGCCTACAGCATAGAGTCACTAGAGTATGGAGAAACTACAAATCCCACAATCCCTAGAGTCTCAGGAGGGTCTGACCCTCGACCTGACACGCTGCTGCTCCGGAATTCTGGAAATTCTGGGCTCACGTTATGATTCCAATGATATATTCCACATATGTTTATACTTCCATGAATATTCCATGTTCCTTTTCTCTCAGTGTTCCCTCCCTGTTGTTCTGGAGTCCTCCTGTAATGATGGAGAATGCTGTCTGCCTTTGGTAGTGTTCTAGAGATGGAGAATCATGGGCTGCTTCTCAAATGACACCCTATTCCCCATGTAGCGCACTACATGTTGCCAGAGTGGAATACAGTGTCATTTCAGGCAGCCATGGAAACTGTATGTTCACTGTAGCTAATACTGTAACGGAAGATACTGTAAGGAGCATGCAACTCAAGGGGAAATGTGTTTCCTAAGAAGTAGGAGAGGCTGTGTGTGTGTGTGTGTGTGTGTGTGTGTGTGTGTGTGTGTGTGTGTGTGTGTGTGTGTGTGTGTGTGTGTGTGGGTGTGTGTGTGTGTGTGCGTGTGTTGTAAGAGATCAGAGTGTTGTTAATCTAGTCCCTAACACTAATGATGGGAAGGCCTTAATACTGTGCTCAATCCTGGCTGTGCTCCTTCACACACACACACACACACACATATACTGCCTGTTGGGGGTTTAATTTGTGTGAGCAGTAGGCCTAAGCTCAGTGGTGATTATCACAGCGCCTTGTACTATGTTTGCACACACACACACACACACACACACACACACACACACACACACTTGGGCGCACATACACATACACACACACACACACACACACACACACACACACACACAAACCACACACACACACACACACTTGGGCGCACACACACACACACACACACACACACACACACACACACACACACACACACACACACACACACACACACACTTCCTAACTCCATCTTATACTCGCTTCAATATGAATTCTCAAACAAACAGGCAACATAGGGCTGCAGCCACAGAGCTTGAAGGTATAGATCTGAATGCACTATCATGGGGGCTGGGTATGCTGGAACTGAGTTTGAATGGAGCAATAAGGCCAGTATGTATGTTTTCTGCTCACTGGTTTGTGGGTGACATGACAGTATAGATCATGATATTGTATGCTGCCTGAGTTAAAAGACCCTCAAGCACTTCAAAAAGCATTGTAGTAATGCAAACGTTCTAAGACGTGTGTAATATACTAGTTTGGTTGTTTATACTGGGTAGTTGAATATAGCTGCGTTTTTAATATTGATTTGAATAATAACGTGAGGTAAGAGTGCAGTGTATGGTTTTGATAATGGACTGGAATGGATCTTCCTGGTAACCCAGAGGCACAGATGTATTGGGTTGAGTGTGTGTATTTGTGTGTGTGTGTGTGTGTGTGTGTGTGTGTGTGTGTGTGTGTGTGTGTGTGTGTGTGTGTGTGTGTGTGTATGTGTATGTGTTTGTGTGCATGGACTGTCACCAGTGTAATGTGCAGCATTGCATTAAGTGGTCTGGTTTGGTTTGAGTCTCATGCTGATCCAGTCAGGATTAATCGATCCCAGAATCTGGCCCTTAGGCCTACTGTACGATTAGCAATAAGTCTGACCTAGAATCAGCCTGTGAGGGTCATGTAAAGGGACCTTTCCTCCCTCTCCTCCCCTCCCCTCCCCTCCTTTCCTCTCCTCTCCTCTTCTCCTCTCCTCTCCTCTCCTCTCCTCTCCTCTCCTCTCCTCTCCTCTCCAAAGGTCATATAAATAGTCATGGACACAGATAGCATCGTCTTCTCCACACAGCTAAGCTACCAGCTGCCACAGAACAATATCTTGCAAGCTGCATGACTTTTTAGAAAATATCATTTTTTTATTAGAAAATATCTCGTCATCATTCTCACTGAACCAACTTGCCATAACACAGGAATGCTTGTGAATTTTAACTGTTGATGGTGATGCCTGTTTAACTTCATTAGCAATGAGTTTGACAATGCGGTCATGCCTGACAATGTAAAGGCCTTTGTATGCATGGCAGCCATTAGTGATATGTGCCACTGATGCCATTTGATGTACATTGGGGTGCATCACACAAAAAGGCTTGTGACTCACAGGATACCAGAGTGTGAGGTTATACTTAGTATAAGTACAACCTGTACCCTTGCTTTAACAGTAAAGATCAGTATGTCCTTGCCTATGGCAGCGTTCTTGCACATGGAATGTGATATGGAATTGTCAACAAAGTCGAGAGCAGCAAATTTCCTCTGCAACCTCAGGCCACACACACACACACACACACACACACACACACACACACACACACACACACACACACACACACACACACACACACACAAATAAAGCGAGTAAAGCCCTAGTTAGCCGCATACTTTCATCTCATATTTAAGTATTTGCTTTCTAATATAATCCTGACTTCCCGAGCGTGGAAGTTCAACTTCATCTTGTGGCACATGAACCGGGAGAGTTTATTCCTGGGGTAGAGTGTATTCCAGTCATTGTGTCCCTCAGTGTGTACCCTACCACACTGTATAGCTTAGCCAGATCTAAGTAATGAAGGCTCATCCTTATCCCTCCTCTCCCTTATACGGCTTTAGACTTAACGATATTACTGTCTCTTCCTCTACTTCTGGGCCCTTCTCAGTCCCTCCACTCCTTCCTCTCTCTCTCTCTCTCTCTCTCTCTCTCTCTCTCTCTCTCTCTCACTCTCTCTCTCTCTCTCTCTCTCTCTCTCTCTCTCTCTCTCTTTCTCTCTCTCTCTCTCTCTCTCTCTCTCTCACTCTCTCTCTCTCTCTCTCTCTCTCTCTCTCTCTCTCTCTCTCTCTCTCTCTCTCTCTCTCTCTAACCCCATTTCCCCAGCACCCATCCCCCTCCTACGGTATTATACTTCACAGGGAGAATTACAGTCAGCAGCTCTCTCATAACTGAACTGTAAGCCTCTTTCTGACATACGCCGCTGCTCATATTCAGTTGATGAACTGTATTCTTATGCCGCTATTTTCAGTTCAGGTCTCTGTCAGTCTCTCTCTCTATCTCTCTTTCTCTCTCTCTCTCTGTTCCCTCCCTCTCTCTCTTTCTCTTTCTGCTGGTGTGTCTCTTATGAATGCTGTGAGAAGTACAGCTGTTGAACAGGCTCATGGTCACATCATAGAGTCTCACATTTAAGATGTGGGGTTTGCACTTAGAGGCACTTAGTGATAGTAGGTTACACATCCAGGAGATACCATCACGGTCCAGTGGTTCCTTAAGGGGGTCTACAGGAGGGTTGACCGACTTAACGCCACCACACCATGTTAGTCACACATACTTATCCCTATGACTACAGTGCCATGTCTTCATGCACTTCTCTGACATGAACTTGTACACGCATAGGCATTCCCCTACGCTCACACATACAAACATGCACATGTCATGAGACCTGCTTTCATACATGTACTGTCTACTAGTATGTCCCAGTTTTATGAATTAACAATACAAGCGTTAGGGGCTGAATATTGCTCTCTCTCTAGATCAAATCAGTATTCCTGCACATTCCCTCTCTCTCCCTCTCTCTCCCTCTCTCTCCCCCCTCTCTCTCTCTTCCTTTCAACCACTACAGTAGAGCTCCTGTGATCATGTGTCAAAGACTGGATGAGGCAGATCACTCTATAATCCTTTTACTCATCAGAACTAAGCAAATTACTTGAGTTCTGTTGGTGGTAGTAGGATGGTTGTTTTCCTGAGAAGAAAGAGAAAAAGTCACCTTGCAGGTCAATAGAAGATTACAGGTTGAAAATGGCGTTACTGTTATCTGTTGTCCTCGCCTGTTAGATTTCCGTACGGCTCTGAGGGTGATGACATCCATCCTCTTCTCACTCCACACAACTCAATATCATCACTATTCATCAGTCCACCTGCCAGTGTCCCTTCACCTGTAAACACTGTCCATCGAGTTGCATGCTCCTCTTGTGTTGGTTGGGTCATTCAAATTTGTGTTACTGTTTTTTTCAGTGTGTGTGTGTGTGTGTGTGTGTGTGTGTGTGTGTGTGTGTGTGTGTGTGTGTGTGTGTGTGTGTGTGTGTGTGTGTATGAATGTGGACTTGAATGAGATCACACTCACATGCACATGTGCTGTTTTGTGTACAGTTTTCATTTCATTGAATATGAGTATATGTGTATACTGTGTTCATAAAGCACCGACCAATAAGAGCAGCAGCACACAAGGCAACATTGGCATTGTTCAAAAGACAAACCAGAGATGGAGATGACTGATAACGATCCAGCTTTCAGACACATTTCTCTCCGTTTTCTGAATGCCTTGGTGTGCTGCTGTCTCTTATTCTTCATTCACTTTGTTTTGTTTGTTCCTTTATTTCTTTTCTGTATTTCTTGTTTGATGATGTCATCATAAACCTCCTTGTTATTTCATTTCCGTCTGTATTTCATTTCCTGGCCATTGTCGTCTCATTGTTTTTCATTTCTGTGTGTGATGATCCTTGTTCTATCTCAATACTCATACTTTAGCTGTAGATTTTGGGTAAACATTGTACTTTGTGTAGTACAATAGATTCTCAATTCTTTTTCACAAATCCTCAAAAAAATGTAATTCTTCACCATCATAGCGGATCATCATGTTATACATCATTTGCCATTCGTATGATTTCATTATTACATTATACATCAAAGAAAACGATGAATTAATCAGCTCTAGCAATATTACACAACACAGATACAGCACATTGTACAGTATACAGTCCTAGTATACAGTATATACAGTAGTCTCATCCCTGTCCTATAACTCCACCCCCCTGGCTCTCTTATTGTTTTTTGGGGCAGCCCAAATTACAGTCCCAGATTTCCGCCCCGGAAGCTATTAATCACGTTCCTGTCCTTCCCCAGAATTCCGATCCGTGAGTCTCCCGATTAGAATGACCGTCCTCCAACTCTGACAGTGTGGAGGATCCCTTTCAGTAGTGACCTCTCCCAGTTTGAGTCCTAGGATTATATCCACAATCTCAATGTCTGGGAGGACTGGCTCACTGAGAGAGTGGAGACACATCCCCTTCCACTTCCATTCCCTCTCTCCCCCAAGTGGTTTTACACGCATGCACGCACACACGCACGCACACACACACACATGCACACACGCACGCACGCACGCACGCACGCACGCACGCACGCACGCACACACACACACACACACACAGTATATTGAGGGCTTATACCAAATTTGAACACTTCAGTGTTATGCATGTTGTTATATACTCAACTACTGATTGATAGTGAGATCCATAGCTATATTTGTTGTCAAGATTTTGTTTTCCATTTGATTGTCTGTCTGTGCCATCCCCTAGATCTGTGTGAGTGTTTACAATTTTAATTTATTATGGCCATTTTTGTACTGTACTTTTAGATTCAGTATTTCATGTATTAGATTGACAATCAACCCCCCCCCCCCCCCCGTAATAAAGCCTATATCAGTATTCTATCACCCACTGGTCAGTGGTGTTTTAGGTTTTTGAATAGTGAATTAATTCATTTGAGTAGTGGACAGTAATAGTTGTTGGTGGACCGTCAGTACATATATTGTGGGTTTAGTTGTAGCAGTAGTGAGTTGTATTGTCTTGAGGAGGGGAGATATCTGGCCGGTAGATCTGTTAATAACAGCACAGCTCCCGTCTCTTCTATCCACCGACTTTAATGAACAATATCGTCTAGACTCTTCACGCACACCTCTCTCTCTCTTTGTCTCTCTCTATCTCTCACCCTTTCTCTTTCTTTCTATCTGTCTCTGCCTGTGTCCCTCTCTCTGTGTAGTAGGAAGCAACCTTATTAAGACAGGAGGCTGAACCCATCTCCTAACCTAGAGACGGGAAATGCCCCTATATGGGCGTCCCTTTACACAGTGGAAGTGTCATAAGCACTGCTCTCTCTGAACAGTTTCCATAGCAACAGTATTTTGTTTCCCTCGGTGACACAGAAGAGTGAGAGATGCGGAGAGAATAAGAGAGATAGATAGAGATAGATAGATAGATAGATAGATAGATAGATAGA
>NC_139656.1:6419609-6427109 GCF_951799395.1 Argentina silus | reverse complement strand
TTCATAGATATGGCCTTAAGGTGGACATCTGGGCAGCTGGTGTCATCACCTACATCCTGCTCTGTGGATTCCCTCCCTTCCGTGGGTAAGCAGCCGTTAACAGGCTAACAGTGCAGTGTATTGTCACTAACAGTGCAGTGTATTGTCACTAACATGTACTACGCACATGAGTGGTCAAGACAAAGACTCAGGACAAAACTCAGGTTCCACGTGTATGTTTCTCTGAAGGAGCAGTGATGATCAGGAGGTCCTGTTTGACCAGATCCTGATGGGACAGCTAGAGTTTCCTCTACCGTACTGGGACAATGTATCAGAAACAGCCAAGGAGCTGATCAGGTCCATGCTGGAGGTGGAGGTGGACCAGAGGTACACAGCCCTGCAGGTGCAGGAGCATCCCTGGGTCAATGTGAGTACTCAACACCTCAAATCATTAGTGAACAATTCAAACTTTAAGTAAGACACTGATCTCTAGATAGATTTTAGCTTCAAGTGAGTGAGTCGTGTATCATAAACATCCCCTCTTCTCTCCTCTCCTCTGCCTTCCCCTCCTCTCCTCTCCCTTTGTCTACCCTCCTCTCCTCTCCTCTCCTCTCCTCTCCTCTCCTCTGTCTTCCTCTACCCTAACCCTCCTCTACCCTCCTCTCCTCTCTTCTTCTCCTCCTCTTCTCTCCTCTACCTTCCTCTACCCTCCTCTCCTCTCCTCAATCCGTCTCTCCTTCCCTCTCCTCTCCTCTCCTCTCCTCTCTTCTCCTCTCCTCTCCTCTCCTCTCCTCTCCTCTCCTCTCCTCTCCTCTCCTCTCCTCTCCTCTCCTCCTCCTCTCTCCCTACAGGATGATGGTCTGTCAGAGAATGAGCACCAGCTCTCTGTAGCAGGGAAGATCAAGAAGCACTTTAACACTGGCCCCAAGGCCAACGACACCACCGCCGGAGTGTCAGTTATCACGGTAAGGCCTGCTTGTCTGCCCCGAAACTACTAACAATACCCATATTACACCTGGCCTGGTAGACATGTTGGCACTAAATGAAGAAATGTAGGCATTATACAGTTGTATTTGTACTGGTTATCACTAAGTTACTGTATGCTGGGTTCCAGTATGTTGTAATAGCTCTAAATGGTGATTGTATACTGATTTACACAGAGTTGTCCTGGTTTACAGGGACTGGACTGGTTTTTAAAGATTGTCACACTGGTAGATTGTACTGGAAGTCATACTAGTTTGCCCTGAGTTGTAACGGCCCTAAATAGTGATCATAATGGTTTACAGTGAAAATAGTGTTTACAGGGTTCTCCCTGAGACTGATGTTGTTTAGTATTGCTGGTTTCCACTAAGTCATTCTGGTTTTAGAGGCTGCCTTACTGGTTTTAAAGGCAAACTGTAAGTTACTTTTGAGGCAGTTTGTACCAGACTGTGCTGGTTTTAGAGATAGACTGTACTGATTCTAAAGGCAGACTGTACTGGTATTAAAGGCTGACTGTGTTGGTTTTTCTCTGCTCAGCTGGATCACAGCTTTTCAATGCAACGATCTGGGTCGCTGGACTTCTACCAGCACCCGTCCATGTACTGGATAAGGTACGCCCGGTTTCCATAGAAACACAAACTGGATTGCATTCAGTATGCAGAAACGGGAGAAAGCAAAAATGAGTTCTCTGTTTTCTCCTGTTTCATGCTACTGAAGGCGCCACTTCTGGCTACCCCCTCTCCTTCCTGTGTACCCGCTTGCTGATTGGCTGCTTCTGTGTGCTGCGTCAGTCCCGTGCACCTACCACCTCGCTGTCATAGGCTGCCTGCGTCCCTAACCTTGACCTGTCACTTCACCCTGTCACTCACAGTGACATCACAGATGTCAGTGTCCCTCCCATCTGCTGTGCCGTCTCCTCCCCTGTCTGCCCTGCTTCACTGTGCAGTTTGATGTTTTGCCCTCCCTGTTGCGTGAATGCACTTCAGAGTGTATGGAAGTTAGAGTGTGTGAGTTAGTACAGGCAGATGTGTATGGTTACGCTTGTTTGCATCTGAACCTTCCCTTGTAATCCTGTGACTTAAGTGTGTGTGTGTGTGTCGAAAAAGTCGTGCTCTCACTGTAAACACTCCTACTGTTAAGCCAATGAATTCCATAGGTTTGCTGGAATGTTGACAGTGTGTGAGAGCTCATTTTCTACATGTTCACCCCGTCTGCTAATGCTCCTTAACCCGGGATGTGAGTTTGCTCTTGTTGTGTCTGTTGCCATAAGTTTATGAAGTGTGCTTCTGCTGCTGCTGCTGCTGCTGCTGCCTATTCTCCTTCTACCCCCCACTCCCCCCCCCCACTCCTCTACTAATAATATCCTGCATCTCTGTATTGGAGTGTCTGATTGGTTCTCCGATGTTTCTTCTCCTTCAGGCCACCGCTCTTGATAAGGAGGGGCAGGTTCTCAGACGAGGACGCCACCAGGATGTGAGATCACAGCCGTTGCTGACGATGACAACAACAATAACATCAACAACAACAACAAAGATGGAACCCCCCAGTTGCCTCCCTGGCCTGCTCCTGGCCCCTCCCTCACTGACCCCTTACCCTGGCTCTGACCCATCCCCCAGCCCCAGCGTCACATCTGATTCAGAGGATGTCTCCCTCAGCTCAGCCAGCACCGTCCGTTCCCCCACCTCCCCCTTCTAGAACTGGGGGAGGAGTGGAGGCGGGGGACTGTATGTTCCCCTAACACCCCCATTTAGAGCAGTGGGTGGAGGAGACAGGTAGGGAAATGTTCTCTCCCCTCTCTGGAGCTGGGGAAAGGGAGAGGAGAAGGGGAAGAAATGGGATTGGTGGAGGGAGGGAGGGAGGGAGGGTGAGGGGGGGTTGAGGGAACAGGTGATTGGCTTGTCAAGACTAGGAAGAGAAGGACAAAGAAAAAGGGGGAAAAG
Source organism: Argentina silus (assembly GCF_951799395.1). Lineage (NCBI taxonomy): Eukaryota > Metazoa > Chordata > Actinopteri > Argentiniformes > Argentinidae > Argentina > Argentina silus. The sequence continues at coordinate 6,424,209 of NC_139656.1, read as the reverse complement.
GGGAAGTGACTATTTTTTAACCGTTCTCTCATCTGAGCACATGTTGGAGAGCTCGAGGAGCTAAAGAGGGTAACTGTGTAACCTTCTGGTGATGATCAGAGCTCAACATGGATGGGTTACAGGGGTGAGTCACCTTTACATGGCAATACATGGATCGATGTGTGCAAGAGGGACAGATATGTGTACAACTGTACATGTTTGTACTGTATGTATCTTTTTAATTTATTCACTTTCTTTTTTTCCACAAAAGAAAAAACACAAAAAAACACATTCTTTTCTCTGTTGACTTGTCAAAAGAACTTGACGAAGTGGAAACGATGGAAACTATGTAGCTTGATGTAGACTGAGAAACAGTATTTCTGGATGGAACATTTTGACACTTGATGAACTTGTCTGATCTGACTTGAAACCACAAACAGGAAAAAGTAAAGTACAGTTGAAAGTGAAGGTAGTTATTTCTCCAATAAGAGTGTTTACAGTTTTTAAAGGTGTCTGTTTACTCTAATTCCCTACTTCCTTCCTTCACCATACTATAACTGATGCCTTCCTGTAATTTTTAGCTACAATACTACAGTTTACATTATGTTAAAGATTACTATTCAAGCTCACTCTAGCTGCATCTAGCTTCCACCTCTAGTCAAACTGTGGTTTGTGGGAGAGGCTGTATGGGTGATCAGCACAATGGAAAGCAACAGCATTGCAGATAGAGATAGGATTTATAGATCATACTTCATGCTCTAATTAGAACATGATTTGGTGATGGGTTCTTGTTTGTACGCTATGTAAATAATATAATTTGATTTATTTTGATAGTTCACAATATATTTCTTTATCAGTAGAATAATAAGAGGATCGGTCTGTGTACGTGTCTATCCAATAAACAGTCAGCATAGTACATTAATCAACTGGACATGACTTTTACATTACAGGAAATGATGTCACCTCCTCACCAGTGGAGATGGTAATGATTGTATGAGACCATAGAAAAGTTTTGTAGATGGTCTCTGTGCAGTTGTAAGTCTTACTTGAGACTGTCAATGTCAATGTCAATGTCATCACAAATATGCCACCATGAAATTTAATCCGATCTGCCCATTCTATCTCTATGATCTCAACCTGCTGCTGGGACAGTGCTGATACCCAACTGAACTCTGGGTACTGTAGTTCAGCCTCCAGCACCTGGGTGATGTGATTTCTTGAAGTGCAGTACTCTCACCAGTGCACCAGTGTATTAGAATCAGTTGCATACAATACCTATACCTCTGTTCAAGTATGGTTTATTAAAATACTATGAGAATACTGTGTACAAACCATTGGCATGTGTGTGTATTCTTTTGGTCTTGTGTTTGCATAAAACCACTGAGTGTATGTGTTATTGAATATCTCTTCCATGGCATATTTTTAATATGAAAAACACATACACATCTTACTCATTAACACAACTAACAGCATTGCCAATGAAGCCTATAATTATAGTGCTTCATGTTACATTGTATTGCTCTGCAATCAGGATTTGTACAGTAGGTCTCACAGTGTCACTGAGAAATATATTAAGTTTCCTCTGTATGCTGACTCCAAACCTAACATAAGACACACTGGCATAAACCATAATAAGGATGTAAGAAAGCAATGAAAGGAGGATTTTTAAGGCATTGAAGTGGATTTCAAATAGCCATCAACTGAATAGGGCCCAAGAGTCGCACTGTGGATGTGGAGTTCCACTATTGACCACCAGAGAGCAGCATTGAAATGTAAAGTTTTCTGTGACCAACGAGACTCCTCCCTATTTCTGTCAATCCTCGTTGTTTGTTTTTGTCGTACAATGGGATCTGACAGCAGCAAGCGAGCTAGCGCACGGTGCATATCCACATTGTTTTAGTTTATCCTGCGATTTTGGTACATCAGGGAATTGATCGATATGGAACATATAGCTATTGATTTAATTTAGCCATATAGCGTCTACTGACTGTATTTGATTGTGAAAGAGAAGAAGGGAGTCAAATCAAATGTCACGCGCTAGCTAGCTAGCAAGCTATCTATTTGACCACGCACCTCCTCACCTGTTCTTCGCCAAGACCCTTCTATACCGCAACCATGAGCGAAGACGACAGCTCAACATCAGCCAGTACCAACAAAGACTCGAGCATTTCGCTTTTGCTCACCAAGGACGGACAGACATACTACGTGGACAAGAGCGGAGTGGTAGACAGTAGAAATGTAGTCACGCCGCAAGAATCAGATAATAACATGTACTCGTATGACAATGACATGGATGATGATGTAGACGAGGAGAGCGATGTCCTGGACACCTCTGACCCCAGGGACAGCGCCGCGAGCCCCGAGGAACTCAACGACGAAGAGGGGTTCGGAGACAACGAGAACGTCTCCAAGAAATGCACGTATGACGGGTGCTCAGAGACCACGAACCAGGTCGCCAAACAGAGGAAACCATGGATGTGTAAAAAGCACCGCAATAAGATGTACAAAGACAAGTACAAGAAGAAGAAGAGTGACCAGGCGATGTCCAGCGGAAAATTAGATGTACGATTTTCCCAGCTAATACTTCAATCTTTCAACGTTGTTTCAGCTCTCTTTTGCACTCATCTCATCCAATAGTAGGCCAATGTTGTTTGTATGAGTACGACTTGCATACAAGGGTCAGACACACACACACACACCATTTTCTCTAGGGCATGTTCATGGCTCACACGTACTCATCTCAGAACCGTGGTGTTTCTGTCTTGAAGTACACTGATGGACTTTAGGGGCATTTTATGCATCCATCCATAAGTGTCTATATATATTTTGTTTCCCTGTTCAGGAGAGCTCAGAGGAGAGACCAGTGTCTGTCAACAAACAACGTCTGGGCACCATGGGTGATCGGCCCGCCAGACCATCTCTCATCGAGCAGGTGCTCAACCAGAAGAGACTGGTGAGTCTGGCATTGTAGAACACTTTTTCAAGTGACATCATTGAGTGCGTGTCTTGGTGTGTTCAAATGGGCAGAAGCGAGAGGGAGTCATCGATGCTCTCTCACTAATCATGCAAATCAAAACAGTGGCTACAACGTAATCAATGTGGCTTCCTGTCCAACTCTTCTCCCCTTTGTCTCCTCTGATCTGAAACATAATACATGAATGCTAGCCTACAGGGTCAAAGCCCCTGGATGTGAGTCTATTGAGACTAACGTGTGTGTGTGTGTGTGTCTGTGTGGTCTCTCCTGCAGTCTTTGCTGAGGAGTCCCGAGGTCATCAGTTTTCTGCAGCAGCAGCAGCGTCTCCTGACCACCCAGAACCGCAGCCAGTCACAACAGGAGTTCCAAGGCTGCTAACAGGAACAGAGAAGGTGCCGGGCAGCCTGTGTACATCCTCTGATTTGAGTTCTTCTTAAATCCCAACTATCAAGCTAAAGTGATTTAAACTTCCCATGGGATTTGAAACACTAACACACAGTCCTTAACCCTGACCTTAAACGAACAACAAAACGCTCATGTGTCCCGCTCATCAACAGAGAAGGACAAGCAATGCTTTACCTGGGTGCTAATGATGATCAGGCACTGGTAGAACCTTGCAACATGAATCCACAGACACTTTTGAACACCATGTCATGCTCTAGGTGAATATTGTAGCAGTTCCAAATGCTAGATTCATATCAGCTACAGAGGGAAGTCATTGCTTTTATGTTGTTTTATATTATTTTGTACTGTCTATGTTTATGGTTTTTTTGTTGTTGTTTTTTTACTAGAAATGCAGCTGCAACATTTACAATTTGATAGGTGCTACCCAAACATTATTTCAGAACAAGATATTTTAAACTTACTCATTGTACAACTCCTGAGTGTTTGTGTTTGTATTTATGGTACTTAGTACTATATTGGTATGAATTCTGAATCCACTGTATTTGTCTATGATATGGGCGGGGGTTGAAATGGTTTTAAGTCACGTGACAATCAAGTTACATTGCATGTGTGTGCTGTGTGTGTGTGTCTAGCGGTGTTGTCTAAACCTATGTTTTTTATCTGGGTGCTGCTTATGCTGACAATTGTATGTGTGATTGTGGCTACTGCGTTTTTACCTCATGTCCTAACTTTGTTGTGATGCGTAGTCTATGTTTCCTGGTTTTATTATGGTGAACATGATGGCACTTCTATGGCTGTGCCGATGACATGTCCATTAAAAACATACCTGTGTTTGCCTGTATACAATATGTTTACCCTTGTTTGCTTTTTCTACTTCACTGTTAATTAAGTAATTAAATTATATAAGCACTAGGGCAATGCCAGTGCTAATGTGCTCTACGAAGAGATGCCATAGATACTGAATATAACAAGTAAAGTAAAAAGAAAAAAAAAAAGCCTTTTCAAATACATAGAAAAAAACTTTAATGAAAGTCAGTCAGTACATGAAATGCTCAAGAAGTCACACACTAGTAAGTACATATTGCCAACACATAAAAACACATACTAACAATATATCATATTTTGAACAAAAATCTATTGGGGTGGAATCCTAACTTGAGATCCTTGCGCGTGAGTCGCATCATCGCACAAATGTCCCAATTACATCAATTACGGAAATGTCAAGAGTTACGCGTGCGGATC